>NW_022196900.1:63730032-63762412 GCF_008632895.1 Mastomys coucha | reverse complement strand
ACACACACACTATTGGAACATATTTTTTTCTAATACACTCTGATCTCCAGCTCCCCTTCCTATTTCTTTTCCTAACTAAGCTAATTGGATACCAAGCATTTAGTAGCCCCCCCAAAACAGGTTCTCTCTCTCTGTGTCTGTCTCTGTGTCTGTCTGTTTGTCTGTCTGTCTGTCTGTCTGTCTGTCTTCAACCCATCCATCTCCCCTGCCCTGTGTACATCATAAAGGGAAGAGGAGACCTAGTCACCATTGCCTTCTGTTTACTATGTATCTATCAAGTCTAACCTGTGGGATTCCCTTCCTATGTCAACTTTTGGTGCTCAGGAAGCTAGGTCCCTGCTGACTTCCTCCCCTCACTTGGTTTTCTGAGGAAGCCTACTTCCAGGTAATATAAGCAGTGGAAAGGAGATGCTTCTCCCCCAGCACAGGCAGGGATACACCCAGTAATGACACAGGGGTATGTGTTATCATACAGACACACTGGAAGGACACTTCCTGCTGTTCCTCACAAGTACCTTAAACTTGGCAGTTTTGCTGTCATGGTGGTCAATCTCGAACACAGGCCACCTTCATATTCTACCTTCCCTTTCCTAATGCTCTCCAGCCCTCTGCTTCTTCTGCATGGAAGGACTTTTCATCAAAACCTTTTTATTTTCTTTCCGGTCTCGCCCATTGCATTGGGCTGTACTCAGGAAGACTTGACACACGCATTTCGAGGTCCTATCTCAGCTCTATGGTCCCTGACTGAACAGTTAATTGGCCAAAGGAGTTGGCCAAACTGTGTTTCAGTTCCTGTAGTCTAAACTCTTGATGTGGTGCTAGGAGATCAAGTGAGACAGTGACCACACTTGAACAAAAGAACAAGGAAATGGAGTAATGAAGGAAGAAGAGAATAGATCAGAACAAGTCAGTCATTGAGTGACATGTTTCTCCCCTGTGTCTTGAGCATCACCAGATAAATATTTGTATCAAACACTTTCCCCAAATGCAATAAGTGAACAAAGAAAAGGAGGCAATGACCTCTGGTTACAGATCAGAGTGCAGAGAGAGAGAGAGAGTACAGGAGGAGTTGCAGGGTGCAGGGGAAAGGAGGGGTGGAAAGGATGGAGATACAGAACTCATATATATATATATATATATATATACATATATGTATATGTATATATATATATGTATATGTATATATATATATATATGAGCTACTATAAATTAAAGATAATATGTAATTAGAGTCTAGCTCCTTGAGGGTATGCCAATTTAAACTTTGTAGTTAGGAAAAGAATGACTACAAATGGATAAAGAAAAGCAACTGAATTCTTTAACAAAACAAAACACCAGAGATAAAAACAAACACACCTGTACAAATCAGCAGTACTGCAACCCAGAGTGGCATCTGGTGCATGGTAACTCATGACCCACGCAAACAATATTAATTATGTTGCAATTGACAGAAGCAGGGGCTCCATCTAGCTCCAGCCTTGCCCCCACTTTCCATTAGTGGCTTCAGATAAACCCAACTGAAAGTCACCTAAATTCCAGTCTCCATTTCTTCTTTTATAGAATGAGGGTAGAGTAGGGAGTTCATAAAGTGATCTGTAGGACAAACTTTAATTCATGTGAATGTTTCATAAACCAAGGGTCACTCATTTATTACTCCCAAACTTACAGAGTTTCTTCCTCTTGCATCACCATGAATTCTGAACCTCACTTTATCTGTAGGTACAGAGTTCTTCCTTGGGGTGCTCAGCAGAATTATATTTTCACCATCTCTTGCTTCCACCCTTGTGACTGGCTCCTGCCCATTTCATGTAGCTGGAAATAAGCAGCAGCATTTGGGGCTAGGGTCTGAAGGACCAGCCGTGGGTACTCTTCTGTGCCTCTTGCCTCTATCAGCTGGCTGGGGGAAAGATCTGCCCCAGGTAACCTTGCAAAGTACTTTTAGAAAACCACAGAACCTCTGTCAGCTTTTGCTCTTGCATGGCTGCCTGGAAATGAGATGCCCACCAACTGATTTACCTACCGAGTCCTCTTATATGAGCAAGAGATTAACACCAATTTTGTTTGAATGATTATCCAGTTTTGATAAGCATGGCTACAATCACCTTAACTCAAACAATTGCATGAGCCTTCAGGGCACAATCCATAGAACTGAATCTGTCACACAATTAGAACAGTGCTTAACCAATACTGTCTAATCATTAAATGCTTCTATGGGGGTGGAAATGAGCAAGTCCATGCCTATATCAGCTAACAAGTCTGAGTGCTGGAAATGTGTCCTTGAATTTGAATTCATGGACTTTTTCAAAATTGACTATAAAAACAGTGTTCAAAGTATTACAGTTCCTGGCTTTCCTGCCGTGTAATTCTCAGCACATATTGATTTTGAAGCTCAAATCTTTGCAATTCCCTGATAATGCTATTCCTCAGAATAATGAACCAGGAAGGTCCCCTACGCCCACAATTGTGCCGGTTGTGTAGGGACTGTGATTTTCTTTAACCACAGGTATCTGCATTTGCTCAGGCCCTCATTATAGTAGATAGGATGTTATTTAATCCCCAATGAATCTTTCCCTACCAGCTTCCTCCTTTTCACAAGTCCCGGTGGAGCCTCTTGCAGTAACTGTGTTGGCTTCACTGTCCCAGTTCCCCAGGTAATTATCAGAATTAACCCATCAAATGTTTGCTGCCCCTCAGACAAGATAGACTTGTAAGGTCATGATTCCTATGTGTGGGCAGTGCCAAGCCAGACCATCTGTAAGAGTTTTGTACAATGCTTCAGGTGTGAAAGCATTATTCTGTTGTCACATATCTACTGAAGGCTTCCAAGGGCTTTGTGCTAGTGAGGAGTGTATAATAGCATTGGGAAATAAGAAAAACACTCAAAATAGTAGCCATATTTTCATCTAGAACTTAGACATATATATCTTGAATTATGCTATCTTAAAGTCCCATCATCCGTTTTGTTGTTGGACATCATTCCCAGGTCTTATTCAAGGAGCTAGATCTACATCAGTAAATGAGACAAGCCCTCGTACCCGGAAAGATCTCTATGCAGCACCCCAACTTTTGACCGGCACACAACATGGCTTCTGGTTTTATACAAACTACTTCTCTCCCCAGAACACCCTTGGACCATGAAAACATTTACCCTGATAATTCCTCTTCTATTATGTTGTCCTGATCATTCCTTATTAAGATGAAGACATCTACCCTGTGGTCTTTGAATTGATATTCTTCAGCAATTTTCTTTAGCATGCATTTGTTATAACTTGTAATAGTTTGGTCTGTGTCCCCTATTAAAAGGTGGTCTTTTAACTCAATAAAATGAGCTAGTAAAATAAAACAGACAGTTCTCCAAAGAATAAATAATAAGCATATAAAAATGCTCAATCTCCCTAACTTTTACAGAACTGCAAAATAGCACTATACTGAGGGCAGGGAAAGGTGGAGTCAAGAAATGATCGCTCCTCAAGGCTGAGGACATGAGTGAGATCCTCAGCAGCCACATCAAAGTTAGACACTCAAGTGTCCACCCATCACTCTACAACGGAGTTGGGGGTAGATACCTAGAGCTCAGTGGCCAGCCAGCCTAGCTGAATCTAGGAGCTTGAGGTTTAATGAGAGACAGCTTCTCGAAAAGTAAGGTGGAAAGTAACTGAGAAAGACATTCAATGTCAGCTTCTGACCTCCACTAGCATGTACACCCATGTGCACATACACACACAAACATACCCATCACGCACGCACACACACACACACACACACACAGGCATGCACACACATAACATGAAAGAACAAGCAAGCCTGGCTAGGTAACAGACAGACTACACAGCAGAGGTGAAGGATGAGAGAGGAAAGAGTGGGAAGCACGGAGCGAACATGTTCAACATACAACACATACTCAGATCAAAGTATAAAAATAAATATTTTTAAAGTGGTTTTGGAAGACAGAACACAATAATATTGACAAATTTTTACTCTACTGAACTCAATGCGGGAGAAATCAAAGCCCAAAGAAATAAAAGTGCTTGACATGGTCACAGGAGGATGGGTGGACACAGTCACAGGAGGATGGGTAATAGACCTGAAGCTGGGCTGATGATGCCATGCAAAAGAATCAGATTTGTCTCACACACCCCTTGTAGCTTGTGGAGTTTTGCATGAAGGCAAAAGCTCCTCCCCCAACTGGTACAATCTACCTACAAATGAAGCTTGATAATATCATCATGTGGATCACCTGTGTTCTAATTCTTATAATGTAACCAGACAATAACTACTGAAGAATTAGAATATATAATTAGGCAGTAACTACTGAGGAATTAAGATATCAAAATCTAAGGAAACATCCCATAAGAAAGTTATAACAATGGGAAAAAAAAACCACAATCATGGGACCCTGACAGTACTGAACATTTGTCTTCAACTCCCATCACTTAAAGATGTAAAAAGACAGACTAAGAGAAGTCCTTTGAGATTTTCCCGCTGCCTACGACAAAAGCCTGAACTCTTATTAAGTCTCCCTGAAGCAGTCTCTCTTGAGGAAATCTTTACAAGGCTCTCTTTCTCCCACAGTATAGAAGCCCCTGCGGCTTCCCAGGGCTTCTTTTTGTCCAACATTCTAGCTAAGATCCATTCATCCCCACAGTGCTTCCACATTCATGCTTCAACAGGGCATTCTTCTATTCCCCATTTTACAGATGAGAGAAGAAAAGTATTGCTGAGAGAAAATGATTTGAGTGACAACATCCAGGTTCAAGACTGAAACTTGCATCTTTCTGGATTCAAAGCTCATGCTGCTTTTGCTGTATCAGAGGCTCTGTGATGGTGGTGGTAGTGGTAGGTGGTGGTAGTGGTAGGTGGTGGTAGTGGTAGGTGTATGTGTGTGTGTGTGTGTGTGTTTGTACATGCGTAGAATTGGTACAGAATGCACTAAAGGTCATGCACACACACAGGGAAGTACAGCATAAAGCTGTTGGAAGAACAGTGTGGTAAAATAATTAAATTTATAGAAACAAATCAAGTTGTCAATAAAGACTATGAAGCATCTAATTACCAAAATAGCCCTTCCAGCCCACCCAAGAAGCCATGATGAATATTAGTTTAAATACTCAACTGTCTATGACTTTTGTTTTTCCAGTGAAAGCCAACACTGCAAGAAGAAAAGGAATGGTTGTGGGTCTGTTGGTGTGCAGAGATCCCCCAAAACTCAGTCATTTCATTGCCTTGGCATTATGATTCATCCTTGGAACTCACAGAAATACCGAGATGTGAAGAGTTGTTCACAACTCTCTCTTATACCCACATGGCTCCTTTAAAGACAAGCCTATTAAAACTGTCTAGCTTGCCCGAGCTAGATAATTTTGTAAAGCAGTATTTAAAGGTTTAGCGTTTTTATACAACCAATCACCTGAAGTACACTAGGACAGTCAGTAAGAAGCTTAAACACACTCTTGAGGAGACAAGACGAGACATCAGCAGACAAAGGCATGCAACTTCTGGCCCTTGACTCTCTCACTTCAAGACTTTTATCAGATCCATTTAAACAGAGTGAAAAAAAATTAATTAAAAAGGGTTCTACTCTATGCATCGAAATGGAAGCAATGGTTTCTGCTTTTCCTTGGCCGGTCTCTGAAACAGTTTTCTTCCAGCAAAGTCGGCTGGGAAGAGATTTCCCTCTTTGTGTAGCGATAGCAATTTCAGCAACAGAGAACTCTGGAACTTCTGTGTGACCAAGGGGCCTGAAAAGGAGTAGCAATCTGTGTGCAAGGGCTGTAGTAGAAGGCTCCGGTCCTGAACTGTTGAGCAGAGTTGGGGATGTGATTAAAGAAAATACCTCCAGCTGCCTGCCTGTCCCTGGAAGCCCTGGGCATAAAGCATAGCCACAGTCCCTCCAAAATCACAGTGCCATAGACTTCAAAGCAGAGTTCTCTATACCTTAAGAGCACATGTAATAATAGGAGAATTTCACTGACACCCCTACAGAAGGATCCATTCATGTGTCCTTTTCATACTGAAAAACTCCTATCCAGAACTGATTAATTACCAGTGCAAACCTGGCCCGCAGCCAGTGTCTTCCAAGTTGATTCCGTCGCAAGGTGGATAACATTTCAGCTCAGGTAAAACCCTTTCTTCCTTGCAGTCTAAGTACTGGATTAAGAACTCATCAGAGCTTAACCTGAAGGACCAGAGAAGAGGTGCAGGCGCTTACCGTATTTGATTCCGTTGATAACAAAAAAAATCCATATGACTATTTTACATATAGTGAAAAATACATTAAAAAATATTTATTTTCATGGAAAATCTTAAAAAAGTAAACTTCTCAATCTTAGATGGATTCAATGTCTGGTTTGTGGCTATAAATAAAAACAGGCTCATGGATGTATCAGATAAACACTGAGTGCTTACTATGTACTAGATATGAGTTCTCATGTCTTTAGCTGGACAGAGAACTACATCACATTTGTGATGTGACTTACAGTAATGATGGATAGAAAATAAATAGAGATGTTTCTATCACTGAGAAGGCGGCCTTCAACCTGGACAATGGGGGGTCTGGTATAGGCTCAGGGAGCTGGGAGAAAGTGTAAGGTAGAGCTGGGGCTTACTTTTAAATGGGAGGCAGATAGGAGCCAGTCAAGAAAATGCTGAAAACTATGCTCACTCAAAGAACTAGACAGCAGCAGAGAGACAGCATGGGGGTTCTGTGCTCTCACTAGGTTGACTACAGACAGCTGTTGCCCAAGTGAACAGGATGCATCATCAGGGGAAACGGGAGGAAAAGCTAACAACCCAAACAAAGGGACATCTACCCTCAATTAACCATTCAGCAGGAAGGCAGCATCCACTCTTCAGCGCCACCCTTTGGCTGGGGCCATATGAAGGGTGTTTTCTCTGATCCCTAGGCTGGAAAGAGCTGTGAGGTGTGGAGCTCCCCCTACTGGAGGGTCTCTGCTAGTGGACCTTCATGCACACAGCAGCAGAGCAGGAATCTCCAGCTGTGTGTACTGACTCCCAGATGTGATAAGGGCAAACCTGTCAGTTCTGTGGATCTCTGTTACCTCAACTGGCACACCTGGAGGGATCTAAGGCACATGTTGTATGCAGCCCAGCTTCAGCAGCAGTGCGGAGGAACAGGAGTGGTTTTATTCTGTTACTAAACTAGTCTTCCCAACCCCTCCCCATCCCCCAGCCAGGATCAGGCTGCCCAAAAGGCAGTAAGAGTGGGAAAGAGGAAAGAGTTCCAGAAATGAGGAGTAGATTTAGAGGGGTCTGTTATCATCAGGGAAGAGCCAACAGTCTTTCACAACCCAGAAACAAAACAATTAAAACATTCTCTGCAATGAATAAAGGACACCTGTGGTATTGTCGCCCTCATTTCCGACTTGTTCATATGGTGAGTACATTTATTATTAACATAATACTTCATATTGCAAGTACATTTATTATTAACATAAACGTTCCTGTGCGGAAAAGCCCGATTGCAGCCATCCAAGAATCCCCGTTATAGTTTAGTCTTTCTGATGAAAAATAATTGCTTTGCAGGAGGAGGGGTGCCATGTTTGGACACCTTTAATCAGTGCATTACCTGATAGGACATTTATTAAGAATAAAACATTTCTTTTATTCTAGAGCTGCCTCAGCACTTGTTAAGATGAGGATGGGGGAGGGGCGCACAGGCCTTTATCATTTCCTGATCTCGCTAGCAAATTGGCAATTTATGCACAGAATATTACAAATACTGCTGAATTATTTGAGCCTGGAATTAATTTAGAGAATCTGCCCCTTCTTTGAGTGCCCAGGGATTTGGCTTATCTTTATTTGCCGAAGGAACCATGTCACTGAAAGCAGTCCCGGGATTATTTCAAGTGAATGAATAATGAAATTGCCTAGCTTTCTAATGGTTTCCAAATTCCATGACTACCCCAGTGCGCAATGATGGCCTAGCTCATCAGTGGGCATTCACACTGTGGGTGAAGCCCACCGAAGCTCGGCACAGGAGCTTCTGTTCTGAGTAATTAAAGCTAGTAAGGAAAACCTAGTGTCACCTGGGGTTACAGACTGCTGCTTTGGAAAACGGAGGAGAGATATTTCATCCTGCAGACAGCATCATTAGGGCAACACACACAAGATAATCAATTACCCACAGCATCTATTTTTTAAAATAATTCTTCACTTGCATGAGACCCTTTAATCACATCAGAAATCACTGATCTTGCCAGACACAAGCATATACCACACAAGACAGTATGCCTTCTGGTTTTTAGAAGTGGGGAAATTCAAATTGAGTGAGCAAGAATTTAAATGGACAATCTTTGTACACAAAGTTTGTTTTGCTATGTACTATGTACCATGGGTGAGCATCTAAAAATATTCCAGTCACCTATGTTGACCAACTATGTAACCAAACACCACCTTATTTATTCATTTTATATTTGGTAAGCTAAGGGTGTTTATTATGGAAGACTTAAAAAATATAAATGCAAGAGTGAAAATAAAATAGTTGCTTAATCTGCAAAATCAGAGGCATGCATGTTTAATATTCAGAGTATTTTGCTCTAGCAATAAATTTTTCTACATACACACATGAATATTTTGCCACTCATAAGTATTTTGCCAAGTCCTTGATCACTAAATGTGAAAATGCACATTTTTCTGGAATATAATACTTGTCCACAATATAGAGTGGAAAATCCTGGGGTCTTTTTAAACTGTTTATTCCTAACACTCAGAACACGCACAGTCAAATGGCCAATGTCTGTTAAATAAACAAACCAATGAGTAAATGCTTTTCTTTCCACAGTCAGATGGCAATCTGTTGCTTTTCCAAACTCTAGTATGTAGAATCTGACCCCCATTCTGATTACTTATGAGATTCAGACGGTTGAGTCAAACCTACACATTACTATACCTGGTTAGATTTTCACCAGCACAATACCAACTAGGGTTGTCTGAAAAGGAGAAACTTCAATTGAGGGGTTGTCCCCATCAGATTGCCTGTGGGTCATTTTCTTGGTTAATGATTGATGTGAGAGGACCGAGCCCACTATGAGTGGTGCCACCACTGGACAGCTAACAGGATGAACAAGCCTCTGGGAGTAATCCGATAGGCAGGTTTTTTTCCCATGGTTCCTGCCTCTGCTCCTGTTCCGGTTGCTTCCCTGACTTCCCTCCATGATGGACGGTGATGTAACTGGGAAAGCCAGTCACATCCTTTCTTTCTCAAATTGCTTTTGGTTGTGGCCATCACAGCATTAGAAAGTAAAGTAGGATAGAAATCAAGCTGACTCTGTGTTGGACACGCAGCCTTCTATGTCCATAGGTCCCATGGCTATCCATTCAGAGGGCTGAAAGTACTTGCCAAAAAAGCTGTGGTGACTGTTCATGAAGAGGCACAGACTCTTTTTTTTTTTTTCTTGTCAGTACCCTGTACACCACGTATTAAAAATGCAGAACAGTGGCAAATTGCAGAGCATTTGAGATTATGGAAAGCACACAAGAAGTTGTGTGTAGATTCTGTGTGCACCCTAGGCCACTCTATGTAAGGAATGTTAGCAGCCAGAAGACTCTTCTGTGAAACCCAAGCAACACGTGTGTTTCCATGCCAACAGTTAGCACCCAGATCTTTTGTTATTATGTTAAACACATCAAAATATATCTTTAAAAGTCCTTGAGTGTCTTCCGTGTCTACAGGTATCAGAACTCGAGCTCTGCATACACACATGCCCCACATAGAAGATTCCTGATAATTCTGTTGAACCGCCATCTCAAGACATTAAAATAAAGAGCTGTAAATATCTCCTGATTAAATATTAACCTTAAGATATGAAATGACTGTTCAGAGGTTGCGACTGACTGACTTGCTCTAATGTGCTACTTATGAAACGTGTATCTTAAATCAGCAGTGAAGTGAAACCAACATCATTAATGCCACAAAAACCCAGGAGCTTCTATATGCATGATCTTTCCTGGCGTGTTATTAACAGCACACCCCTCCCCATGTTAGATAGTACAACTGCCCAGCATTATCCTCTATTACTTAAAAAGGCAATTTTATATTTCACATCCAAATTAATGGTTACTCTCTAAAGTCTTATTATGTTTAATTACATCTTCCCACATCCTCCCTTCTCTCTACACATCCTTTCCTTAAATGATGCTCAAAACTTCGAGGTACAATCAGAGATCACATAAGCTGCTCAGCTGTGGATGCTGATTACAGTAAAGGTGGGATCTTGAAGGCAAATGCTCAGATTTAAGAGGACAGTCTCCGAGAGGGCCACAGTAGGTTGTCAAGAACATCTGGTTAAGAGAAAAATAAACTTCAGGGCAGTTCTGCCTGACTCATCAGGACCTTCTCGGTGCCACTGCCAGCATCTCTTTGTCACACAAAGTGTCTTGGGAGCCACCTTAGCCACAGCTCTCACACATTTAGCCCCGGCTAGTCAGATTCTCACTCCATACTCATGGGTCTCATTCTTCAGGTTCAAACCCTTGAATGGAGTGAAGAGCACTGTATTCATTCCTTCTGCACCAAAACTCCATCAAGAAATATGTTTTCCACTCAGTCTGCTGGTTCTTAAATTAAGACCTAGCATCCTTCAAATGCCCCTTGCCCTCCAAGGTCCTACTGGTAAAATCTCAGCCAGCTGCATCCATTTTCAGACCAGTCACCAGTAGACAGTCTCCTAGCCTCACAGCACCATGGGACTATCCTGACTTTTCAGGGCTAATACCAGGGACCACAAAATAGTAGGTCTCAGCATTCAAGTGGCTCAGGGCTGTACCTAGACATGTTCTTCAAATCTTTACCAGCAACCAAACATAAGGATCTAGTATCCTCAAAATACTTTTCCTATTTACACTCCGTTCTCCTGACAAAATATTATCCTTTTCTCCAACAGCCATCATTTTTCTGAGCTCCACTCCATGCTTTTCCAAACAACCAAACTTTCCTTCAGAAAAGAAGCAGCCTTAGGGTCCTGTCTAGTGTCCATAGCCCTTCCTCTTACAAACAGACTGTCTGCCTCCATCATTCCCAGGTGTCTCTGCAGCAGCCAATCCAGATCTCACAATGTGTTCCACTAGGGAGTCTTTAGTTCAGAGAGCAGCCTGATGAAAAGCTCAAAAGAAAGTCTAACAATGGTTTCAAGTATCCATGATGCACAAGCTACAAACATCACTTTGTAACTTTTATCACTCAGTAACCTTTATCAGTCCTGTGTTACCATCCTACATTAGAGATGCAAAAACTAGATGGAAGTTTGGACTTGATCCAGATCTCTGTGCACAAGTCACATGTCCTTTCTACGTGTAGTCATTTCGCATACTGTGTTCTCTCAAGGTCCATGAGGCCAGAAGACTGAAATCATTTCTGCTGAGTAGAAGTATCAAGAGGGCTTTCTTCCCAATAAGGGCTCCAGTAGGCACCTGCTTCTGTTGGCTGCAGGTCTTTCTTGGTCATTTTTCAGCCCCCAAATACTCAGTATGTGACCAGAGATGCTCCCTATTCCCATCCCATGATCCAATTAGGTACCCTTCTCTACTCCACCAACCCCCCGGGGAACCTCCCCATCTCAGCACCCTCCCAGGGAAACTTCCTACCCCTTACTCCACCTCCCTCCCAGAGACCCCTACCTCTCCATCCTCCAAGGAACTCTTTTGACTCCTCTACCCTCCCAGGGACCTGTCCCATCCCACCATCTTCCCAGGGAGCCTCTCCAGTCCACCCCACTACCAGGAACCTTCCTTGATCCTACCACCTCACCACCATCACAGGAACTCTCCCTTCCCAGCTCCTCCCTGGGAACCTTCTGACCCCATCTCAGGAGCCCTTTCAAACCCCACTCCATCTTCTCAGAGACCTCTCCCTCTCTACTATCCTCCTGAGGGCCTTCTCCATCCCAGCACCCTCCCAAGGACCTGCCCACCATCTCTTCCCACCCCATCATCCTCCCAGGGACCCTCACCACCCTGGCAGCCTTCCAGGGATGCTCCCCACTCTCTCATCCTCCCAGAGACCCTCCCGGCTCTGGCCATTTCCTTTCTCACTGCGGAGAGTAGACAAGCCTTCTCTCCTGCTTTCTTCAGGACTCCTCCTCTGCCGGCTGCTCTCTGTATACTCTCTCCTCTCTGCTCCCCAGAGTTGTTTGTCCTTCTCTTCAGCATTGACATGATGGTTTCAATGAGCTTTTCTCCCAAATGGCTTTCCTCATCCACAAGCTCTGTTACTTTCTCCCCTTGTAATTATTCTACATTTTTGTACTTTGAACTACATTTACCATCTGCTAGCCCAATTACGCAAATGATCCCAATCCTTTTGAATCTGGTTAAATTGTTCCACAGGATTTGCTCAACCCCTCACTTCTAAAATCATCTGTGAACCTGGATGTGACAGAGAGGGGTCATAAATAGATAAATAGGAGTGGGGAGGGGAGGTTCCTGTGTGGAGGATGTGAGTACAGGCCAGCCCCGCAGGGGAGTGAGTTCTGTGTCTCTAGCCCCAGGAGCCAGGGAGTTAACTGTGTCAATCCAAATGTGCAGGTTCAGCACCTTTGATGTCTCATTTTCTCATGCTACAAAAAGATGAATTCTGCCTTCTCGCCTCCTTGGAAGGTTTTTGTGAGGATTAACGAGATGGGTTTGATTAAGCACCTTGGAGAGAAACACTGCATAGATCATTGCATCTGGATCATGTTACCCAGGCAGCTGCTGTGAAATAGGAACAGCAAGGCTCCCTGTGCAATGCCCCTAGTCTACCTTTCAATCCTCCTCTTGCCTGGATGGGGGTCTTTGCTGCCCCCAGGCCGCTATTTGACCTCTTTGGATTCATTGAACATTCAGCCAACTATAGCAAGGGCCAGCTGGGGAAAGAGAAGACAGGTGCAGGCTTCTGGTCTTCAGAGGCCTCGTAGCTTAGAGGGGAGGCAGAGCAGAGGTGAAGGAAATGGGAAGTCTAAATAAATTCAGAGAGGGAAAGGGATTCTGGAAGCGGGGAGAAGAGCTTCAACCATGCCTGGCCTTCAGGACACAGCATTCTGGAATGAAGAATAACTGAACAAGGTCTTAACTAACAAGCTGGGCTGTCCCTGAGGGGAAGAGAATGCCAGGTTGAGTGGAGAAAATGTGCAGAGACCTATGGGACGAGAGAGGAGGAAGGATCTGGAAGGCTTGAGGCTATTCTGGTTTCTACTAAGCAGAAGCAAGAAGACAGCAAGAGACAACAGAACAGTTCACAAGCGCTCAGCAGTACCCAGGGGAAGAGGCGTAAGGTGGGCCTGATGAAACTGAGAGCAGTAGTATAGAGGGAACTGCCTATTTTAGGGACCCTGCCTTCTGCTGATTGCTGCTGTGAACGCCACAGCACCAAATGAATGAGAACAGATAGAAAGACCGTGGGCTCTCACAGTCTACACTGCTCTCCAGACGATCGAGTTGTCCTCTGTTTCACATCCTGTTCTTTTATTGCAAATTTCTTCCAGACTCCAACTGTTAGTTTAAGACTGAAATCCTTCCAAGACTTCCAGAATGCCACGCTAGTGAGAGTCCTGGTCATATTGACCACTTTGCTAGGCATCAACTGGCTCTGCACACAACCCTTTCAACCCTTCATCCCACAAAATCACCCAGAGGCCAACGAAATGACAAAGCTCAGACATGGAGCGATAGAGAGGATGCATCCCTTCCTCTCCTAAGTTGAGCATCCATGGGTGCACATGATCCAGAGTCTACCTAACAGTAAGAGGGAGCTAGTGTGGGATGCTTGCTGGGCTTCAGGCGAGTGAACACATTTTCTGCGTGCATGGGCTCACTGACTCTTCAGAATCATTCTGTAGGAGATGATATCCAGACACACCCATTCAATCCACGATAAACCCGAAGATCCATGTATTCCGACTTTACCTACTTATTCAAGCACCCAGAATTTCTAGTAAAATGCAGAGCCACAATTCAAGCTTTTGTCGCTCTGAGCCAAAGCCCACGATCTGAAGCATAGACCGAGTGTCACCTGTCAATGCCATTGGCTGAACCTCACAGACCCTGGGGCTACGGAGCACAGAAAAAGGTCTTCAAGAGATTCTCTAATGCAAACCTACCATAGGACAGACAGGCCAAAAGATGTCTGGGCACATACCTAAGGTCCACAAAATAGGTTTACTCCATACTCAAAGGACTTCACCATGTATCCACCCTCACTTCCCCCGGTCCAGCTGAACCAAACTGCTCTCAGGCCTGTAATCATCTGGTTTCTCTGCAGAATGGAATTATGTTTAAATAGTCAGAGCCTGGGAAGAGCCAGCCTGGGCACCCATGCTGGCTCTGCCATCCTGCTAGACAACTTAGATTAATTTCTCTGTGCCTCAGATTCTCCCCCATTTAATGGTAACAGCCATCAGATGATTATTCTTCGTTTCGATGTGTTCATGAGGAAGCACATGTGTTACCAGTGTACTTGCACATGTATGTGGAGGGGTCAGAGAGTAACAGTCAGTGTCACTTTTCAGACGCTGTCCACCTTTTGAGGATGTCTCATTGACCTGGCACTTATAAAATAGTATCGCCTGTCTGGTCAGCAAGCCCCAAAGACTTATCTGGCTCCACGTCATTAGCACTGACATTATAAGCACCACCATTCTTTGAGCCATCTCTCCAGGCCTTATCACACTGCATTTTGAGCCATTTAAATTACTGAAAAGACTTGTATCAGTGTCTAGTCCAAAATAAGCACTCAATAACTGTAACATTTATGACTGAAGACTCCAACCCTCTCAGTTCATGCATATAAACCAGCCAATAGGCTTTGGGAACAGCCCTGTCTTGTACCCCAGGCTTTGTAAGAAACAAGTCAGACTGGAGTTAAGTTTTCATACATTAAAATGAACTTCTTTGGAGTCTGACATATTCTTTTCTGCTATCCCTATACAGCCACCCTATCTACCCAGTGACTAAATAGCATTTGTTTCATACAATGATGGTGGTAGCTGCTGAGCATTTTCTCTCTTTACCCTCTAACCCCACCTGCGCAGCAGGGATTGCCTTTCCAACAGTGCAACAGTTTATAAAAGTAACAAGAGAAGGGCTTACCACAGTTCTCTCTCTCTCTCTCTCTCTCTCTCTCTCTCCCTCTCCCTCTCCCTCTCCCTCTCCCTCTCTCTCTCTCTCTGCCTCTCTCTCTCTCTGCCTCTCTCTCTCTCTCTCTCTCTCTCTCTCTCTCTCTCTCTCTCTCTCTCTCTCTCTCTCTCTCTCTCTCTCTCTCTCTCTCTCTCTCCCTCCCTCCCTCCCTCCCTCCCTCCTTGTAGAGGAAAAGCAGCCACCATGATGAAGAGATCAGGAAGAGAACAGGGCCCTGCCTCATTCAGACCAGAACTTATCTCTGGCTAAACTGCCTCAAAACTGATGGCAATCCATACCATAATGTCACTGCCCTATATATACCACTTTGCCTCCAACTGTAATCCTCCAATCAGGACTGCCTTCATTTGCTTATTCAGCTTATAAGGCATCAAGTTGTATGCATAAAGGTGCACACTGACCACATGAAGACTACTCTACAGTGGCAATGTGCGCCGCTGGTTCAGAGTCTCATGAGATGCCATGACACTGTAGCCCATTCGCACTATACTAAGTGAACCCATGCTTTCTTCTGCTCTGTTCTGAAGGATGAATTCCTTCACCCAAACCCCTGACACAGTTCCCACCAGTGATTGTGAACTCCATGAAGATAGTGATTATGTCTATTTTGGTGCATCATAAGAATCTAGAACTTTTCGTCTGAGTGCCTATTTTTGGGTGGGGGAGAGCCTACTTCCACAGAGGAAGCTACAAAAGCAACTGTTTCAATGCCTCACAAATGAGGACTCAAGTCACCTAATGGCTAGCAGTAAATGAAGTATGAGATGTCATGAAAATTACTTCCACTGAAGCATTGTCAAGGGTCTGCCTGCAAAACAGCAATGATACCGAATACGTCACATACTAAGTAAACATTCAAAAACACTTCTCCAAGTCACATGTGCGTGAAAGTGCTATCTATCATTGCTCTGATGCATGTAAAGACAGAGAAAATGATATTCATTCATTCTTTATGCTCAGCTCTCTTCTACCTGCACTGGACACTGAAAATAAACTAGGCCAAACCACCATCCCTACAGAATGTATTGGTTAGCTGAGTTTGGGGAAAATGAGAGTCTAATGAGGATTTCTAGCCAGGTATTGGGGGAGGCAGGACCTTCAAACATGTGGAATCTTGGACCAGAAGTGAGAGAAAAAGAAAAGAAACAGTGGACATTGGTATTCCAGCTGCACTCATTAGGCATCTGAGGCCTAGGCAGATGAAACTACTTACTTGAAGTCAAAAAAGCCACCTCTGAAGCAGGCTGGAATCACATCACAAGTGACCAAAAGGCAAAGCAAAGGGAAGTCTGCTTGACTTCCTTCTTTTATCAACCTTGATAAGTCTTCTCTTACCAACCTTGAGTGATTAATACTCTGGATCAGAACTTCAGGACCCTAAGTCCAAGCCTCTGCCCTAGATGTCATCCCCAGAGCTACCCACAACGATAGATAAAGCTAAAGCTAAAGCTAGCTAGCTAGCTAGATAGCTAGCTAGCTAGCTAGATAGACAGACAGATAGATTACCAAGCCCACATGTTAGAACAAGGCTGTAGTCAGGCCCCTAAGAAGGAGTGCATTGTTAATTTGCAGGCCAGACCACATAGGAATCTTTCTTTTGCTGCTGCTTCTTCCTCTTCTTTTTTTCTTCTTCTCCTCCTCCTGCTCCTCTTTTTTCTTTAAGTAGTCAGTAGTTTTAGTCTTACTTCCTTTCTGCTCTCAACCAGAGCTCTTTATAGGGAAAACATTTGCATGTATAAGAGGCTCATTTGCATCCAGTCTCCCCTGCTGGGGCTGGACTAGCCTTTGTAAGGTCTTGAACTTAAAATAAGAAATGTGATCTAGGGAAAGCAGAGCTCTTTTGCAGATGAAGTAGCCCCAACACACCACCCTTCCCCAACACACCAACCTCCCATCTCTGCTCACATCCAGATTCTGAAAGGAAGACCCCTTGGAAATGCTTCTAGATCCTGAGAATATGACTCCCAAGCCCCAAGACTGCTGTGTGATGACATCTTTCCATGCGACCTCAGAGACAGCACACTTGAGCCAAGTGTGGTAAGCCAAGCAGAAGAATTCATGAGCTTGCTTCATGCACTAGATAGAGGGTAGGCTCCTGCATGTCTTCTCTCCCAAGAAGCTCAAGGACTGAGTGGCTAGGGAGCATATGAGTGTCTCCTAATGTCACTGGAACGCCTTCAAGTCTACATTCCATCATTTGCAGAATAAGATAATACATTTTCATTCAATTTTGTGTGACAAATGAAATTGTATATATAAAATGCTTCATCACCTAGTCAAAGCTTCTCAACAGAACAAGAAATGGTTTCCATGGTGATGGTGATGGTGATAATGAGACAGTAGAAGTACCATGTCAGGGATAGAGTGAGTGAGAAGCTGAAAGACAATCTCTCTGTCTGTGCAAAGTGGCCAGAAGAGCCGCACTTGGGCTGGAACTCCCCAGAAAGTAAAGAATGCTGGATGGGCTGGATGCCATTGACAGAGAGCCAGCTTTTATGCCAGCAATTGTCACTGCATTGGTTGTATCATCTGTTACACTTTGGCGATGGTTTTCACATGAAGAAACTGGAGCTCTAATGTGCTTGGCTGACTTACTCAAGGTCACATTTGATGGTAGAGTCTGGATTCAAATTCATTTGCCCCATGCCAAACACGAGGCAGCACAGAAATGATGGGGACAGGAAGCAGAAACCGGTTAGGCATTTTAGGGCAGGGAGCACAGAAACAGCAGTTCTGGTTCGTGTCCTTGCCCAGAAGCCAGAAATCCTTGGTTCTATTAAGAATCCTGTTTGTACCAGAAGCTAGGAATGCCCAAAACAGTTTGAGGGGTCTCTGGTCCCTGGTTTTGTTTCCCATTTTCTTTCTTCTGCTTTCATAAAATGTTAAATGACCACCATTCTCTGGAAGCAGTAGGTGTAGATGTGGCCAAGACAGAAAGGCACCTGGACAGGATAGACAGGCCAACTGGATTGACCTGCTTACCTCCTGGTGCATACTTTAGTACCCAAGTTTCTGCTGGGAGTCCTATATATAGTCTCTAGACTGACAGTTCTGTGAGACCCCATCTCTGGACCTACTCCTGATCTAAGGGGCTCTCCTTGCTTGCTTTCTCCCAAGCTCCTACATTACAACCCTCTGATAAATCATATGGAAACTAACCCTTCTGTGGTCTATAAACTTCACCCCTTGAGTTTATGAGATGCAGACCTGGAGCCACCAACTCAGAGGAAGCTCTCTATGTAACTGGTAGCTTCTGGCACCCTAACTCTGGAGATAACCCAAGATTGAGGCAAGAGAGCCTGGATCCTTCTCAAGTATCCCCATTTTCACCTCCTTTCAAAAGGACAAAAGTAATTATTGAGATAAGAGACAGAAGCCTTAAAGCCTTAAGCCAGCAGGGAAGAAAGAGAACTCCAGCAAAATTCATAATTACCTAAGGCTTCTCTCTCTTCCCACCTATAAGCCTGCAATTTGCTAGGACTCACTCTAGAAACCCCACCTACAGGGCAAGGACATGTGCCAAGGCCGTTGTTCAAACCTAGGGACTCCTGGTTTTTATCTTATTAGATTAAAATCCCATCCAAGGCATCTCTGAAACTATACTACAGCCATACTTGTCAGAGGAGAGAGTAAAAGGAAAGAAACGGAAAGAAAAGGGTTCCTTAGCAACCTTTGGAAATATAACTTGAGAGGCAGCGAAATGGTAATACTTGGCTGATGGCAAGGCACTCTTTATTGTGACGCACCCTTGAGGAGCCTATACAGTTGGGTATGTCTCACTTTGGGTTTTGGTGCCCCCCACCCCCACCCCCAATAAGTCTGCAGCCATTTTCTCAGGTGTCCTTTTATTCTCTGTGAGAGTTCTTTTCTTAAAATGCTTAATAGAACCCCCTACACCTGCTTCAGGCACCCCAGTTTGGCTGGAATCCAGGTCTCTAAAAGAGCAAGAGAAGTCTTTGTGCTGCTGAAGGTGAGCGTTCGTCCCCGTGCTTCTGTCTGCACACTGCTGAGACTCACTTAGGCAGACTGCAGTGCAGGAGCCAACTGTAGTGTCAGGAGGCAGACTCTCAAGAGAACTCAAACCTCTGGAAGAGATCTTAGCCTAGAAGAAAACCTCCAACGCTCCCCAGCTCCAGTGGATATGTATGTGTGCGTATGCATGTGGGTGTTTCTTTTGCATATGTCATATATTTTATTTGGTAATTGTTTTACCTTACCTTCCCAAGCCAACTGAGCACTGAAAAAAAAATAGCTTCCATTTTTCCTTTCTGTACTTCCTGCTATCTGTAACCCTCATTATACAACCTAAAATAGAGCCAACTCAACACACAAGGTATTTATCATTTTTTGGTTTTATTGATGTGTCTCAACTGAGAGGATTCCAGGCACATGGACACTTTAGTAAACAAAAGACAAAAACCTCCCTGCTTGTGTAGAACTTTAGCTCTTTGATGAAACACAGTTAGCCAGTGAAACACATAGTGAGTGAAACCTGTGCTCCCTGAGTACAGGGGATGGAGGAGGGGGTGGGCGCCCCTTCTGACCTGCTTCTGTCCCCTTCCCCACCTGACAATGGTCATATTTTCCAATCATGAGCTTCACAGTGGCACTGCAATTTCCTTATGCATATCCCTGGTATTAGATGCTCTTGCTATTTCAGCCTTGAAGGGAATGTGATTATCAAATCATCTGCCCCATTTTGTGGTCAGGGAAACTTAGGGGCCCAGGTGTCAAGTATTTTAAACAAGATTGAGCTTGTAGAGGAAGGGCAAGGATGGAGGCCAGATCCTGGAAGTAGATCTACAGACATCCCCAACCCTCAACCCTTTCTTTCTGGGCATTCATTCTCACTGGATGAAAGAAAACTCAGTTACGGTTTGTCACTTCTCTATGACATTTTGAGGCCTTGGACTTAACATGCCTTCTGAGCACCCACTTGGTACCTATCGAAGCAGCTCAGCTGTCACTATCAACAAGCCACCTTGGTAACAGAAAGTCAACTGCTAACCTATGTGTATTTCCTCTTTCAGTTGCCAAGTTTTCCTCTAGCTCCATTGGCTTCTCCAGAACAACCATTAGAAGAACATGACACTCGTGCGTTAATTTCATTGTAGATAAGGAAATAGATCAGGGAGACAGAAGGAGCGTGGCCAGAGTTCCTGCAAACAGTTAATGGCAGAGCTAGCGGGAGGGTACTAGAGGAAAACACTGGGCCTCCTTCACCTTGTGAGCCATTCCCAAGGCCTCCAGGGACCACAGAAGTGCTCCAAAGAGCTCATCCTCTGCCTCGTATACCTTCAAGTCTCCTGTGAGTCAGCACAGCCAGTACAGCTCTAATTTTCATGCACCTCAGTCATGCAGGATGTACGTTCTTGTATGACAGCCTGTAAAATCTATTTATGGAGCTAATTGTCAGTTTTCATGACTGACAGGCACACAGTGCTTTGACTACTCAAGCTAATGTGCCTGTATCTGACATTTTAAA
Source organism: Mastomys coucha (assembly GCF_008632895.1). Classification (NCBI taxonomy): domain Eukaryota; kingdom Metazoa; phylum Chordata; class Mammalia; order Rodentia; family Muridae; genus Mastomys; species Mastomys coucha. Next base: position 63,741,798 of record NW_022196900.1, on the reverse strand, counting down.
TAGAACATTCTCTGTCCCCACTCCTTGTTCCTTTAGGAAGTAATTTGAGATAGCAGGTATTTTTATAATCATATATCTTTAATTATATCTACACAATTGTCAGAGATTAATGATTTCCTCAATCTGGCTCTTCTTACAGGAGAATTTGGAACTCATGAAACATGAGAAAGAAAAAAAAAAGAAAAAAAGAAAACCCAAGATGGATGCTGTCAGTTAACAAAGACGTTCCTGGGCATGGTGGTTTGGCTTTAGTCAAGTTTGAGTTCTCACTATAGATTAATTTCATACGACGTTTCTATGAATTATTGAGAATGCAGGACTTGTGTGGATGGTAAACATAACTGGATCTATACATGTAAACCAATAAGAAAGCATGTGACAGCCGGTAGGCGAGCTGCGGTGTAACTAGTCCCCAGTCTCCAGAGAAATCAGTAACAATAGGTCCCACATGGTATGTGTACACTTTGACCCTCCTAAGCAAATGTTACCTTCTTATGTAAACAGACTCAATTCAGGAGCACAGGGGTCAGAGAAGACTTCAGAAGGAATTCTACCCACCTCTGTTGCTTCGTGTCACAATTCCCACAGCAGTAAAACTCATTGAAAGAAGGCTATTGAGGGCCAAGTCTAAGGCAGCCCAAAGGCACTCACGAGAGCAGGGGTCCTGGACTGAGGGTCTCCCAGTAAATACAGAGGAAACAAAAAATGCAGGAGTGAAACAATGCAAGAGGTTGAAGGAAGATGTGGAGTGGTGCCTGTATGCTGCCACAGAGTGAGGCAGCAAGGATCTGAGCTCTTCAGTAACCAGGCACATGCTGTGGGTAAACTATTTTCTCTTTTATCCTCAGTGAGATGGGATTCCTATTTTCCCTTGCGAGCATCACATGGTATCTGGCTTTGTTTCCTGTGGCTGCCTCACGCCCACAGCTCTGCTTCCAGAACTCCCCGTTGCAACATTCCCAATTTCTGCCTATCTCCAAGAAATACCTAATTCCTAAGCACTCAATACCTGTGGCTTCTCAGGAGGCATGGGGTGAACCTCCCCTTTGTTCCCATCAGTTGGGTCAAAGACTACCATTGTCCAGAAGCCTCTCATGAGCTCCTTGCAAAATGGGGGACTCTCTTTACCAGCAGGGCTTCTTTTCCTCTGATCTTTTCTGGGGAGCCTAAAGCCCCCATCTTCTACCTGGGGAATACCACATAGCCCTTATGAGATTACAGGTTCAACTTCCCTTCTCCTGATAAGAACCTGTCCAACAAGCACCTGTAATTTCTGGAATGTCCCTCTGTGCAAATGAGGTTCCCTAAGCTGTAGCCAATGATGCCAATATGTACCTACCCTACCCACTTCCCACAAGCCATATAGCCCTTGATTCACCCTAATTAAAGTTGAGCTGCTTCTCTGAAACTGATCCTGGTAGTCACTTCCCTAGGAAGTCCCATTCTTCCAACTCTGTCCCTTTGTCCTTCCTTGTTGGCAGGTGGCCAAGAGCCCCAAGGGAGATGAGAGGGCCACACTCACTAATTTGCATTAGTAGTGCCCACATTACTCCCTTGGGAAGTATTCTCTAATTACCCAGTTGCATCTGTCAGTTACACTCACAAAGGTGCTTATCACATGGGACTATAATAGTTGTGTTGCCTATACCCTCATGCCCAGTGTCTTAGGAAAGTGACATATTTATATCTGCAGGACCATGGGCATGTAATATGAACCTTACTTTGTGAATTGTAAAAGAAGAAGCCACCATTCAGTGAATGGCCCCTTGCTAGGATGCCTAGGGGCATTCTCCTAACTGCCAACCTCCACAAGAACACAAAATACCCACAGTCTAAGAAAATATATGGCTTAACTGTCCAGTGACCCACTCTGGGGTCAATGAAAGACATTACTAGCCCTTTAAACAATCTATAGGCTAAATAATGGCCCTAGGAAGATATCGAAAGTCCACATTGGAAAAAGAAAACCTGTCTCTATAGCTGCAATCAAAATATGGATCTTGGGATCATTCTTTACTATTCAGGTAGGCCTGAAATCCAGTGTCAAGTATACCCTAAGAGACACAGAAGGGAAGACTAGCTAAAGACAGAGTTGAAAGCCAAGGACGGCAGTAGTCACCACACGCTGAGGGCAGATTCTCCGGAGCTGCCACCTGGAGTACAACCTTGCCAATACCTTTAAGCCTCCAGATCTGTGCCATTCCAAGTGAAAAAGCCTGAGGCCATTTGTGACAGTGGCCTTAGGAGATAAATATTGAGTTAGGAAGTGTTTCCTCTAAGGTATGTAGCTATTCAATAACAAAGATGAGACTTAGACCTGGGTGCCTCTTGTCCCCACAGCCTTGGGCCTCCCAGGGCAGCCTTTGTAGGGAACCTTCTAGCATCCTGCATGTGTCCAAGTTTCTGACACATGCTGACACATACCTACCTCTGAGTTTTTCAAAGCAGCCTCAGGTGATCATGACATCCCGTGGTGGTGACAACTATGGGGCTGAGATGCCCTGTGAGAGTCCCTCTCTGAGGCATCAATCATATAAGCTGGAGGAAACATTAGAAATACGAAGCAGATCCAAACTTAAAATCCAAATGCTGCCTTTCCACCGGCATCCCAAGCTCCTCATACCGCATGGTGGGGAGTGGGGGACGGGAAACAATTAAACATAAGAGTGGGTTTTAACCACCGCCATTCTAACTCCCAACAGGGTTTATTAAATCATTTATAATTCCACAAAGCTGAGGTAAATATTTAATATTTGATTCCTAATCCATAAATATTTACACACCGGGATTTCTCCATGTTCGACAAGCCCACTAGAGGGTTTGTACTTTTAGCAAGTGTGACTAATGAAACCTTAGGATTCCTGCCCCTAAGCAAGAGCATCTGGCTCCAGGAACCATGGCAGAGGGAACCATCTGTGTTCACCCAGAGTGAGCCACGTTCAGAGACGTGGCCAAGGATTCAGCTCTGGGCAACTGCTCTGGGGAAGGAGGAGAGAAGAGACAATGGCAGAGAAAGCACAGACCAAAATTACCCCCCCCAAAAAACCCCAACAAACAACAAACAAACAAACAACAACAAAAGCAACTTGTTGAAGCTTCTGAGAAATAGGAGGCAGTGGGTGGCGGCAGCAGCCATCTAAGGTGTACATCTCAGGGGTAGCTATGGCATTTCTTATTTGTGAAAGCTATGGCAATTAAGATTTCACAGGCACCTCAGTAGTGAAAGCATCCATAGAACAGCACCAGGAAATCCATGCAACCCTCCCCTGAGCAGTGGTGGGATGATGGTGACAGAGCCTCTCAATTTATCCAAACCCCGGTGTCAAGAAACAGTGTGTTAAGTTTACTTCCTTAAGGGTCAAGTGTGTGGCCACCAGCTAGGAGGCAAAAAGGAAAAGCATCAGGATCCTTCCTCAGGAAGGAAATGACTTTCTGATTGTAATAAAACAAGAACCAGCACTCCTCTACTTACTGTGCACTGTGCCCACTGATGGGGTCGACACACCTAGTCTAATTCCAAATCCAGATGTGGGGTAGGCAGAGATCTGGGGTTCTGTGTGTTAAGGAGCCTCTTCAAGGTTCTTGTTCACAGATACTGTGGGGTTAGGTTTCAAACACAGAGGATCCACCCACGCAGATCCAGTCAGGCAAAGTGAGCCCTGGTCAGTTATTCAGAGGGAATTGAAAGCAGAGAACATTCACAATGGCCTTGAAAAAAAAATTGAAAAGCCTGGGAAGGAGGAAGCCATTCAAAGATTAGAGAGAGCAGGAGGTGGCTACTAGCCAGAGGATTAGACCAGCAAAAGGAGTGGGTGGGCATTCTGAGCCAGGCCAAAGGATGGGCCTGCAAGATGGCTGGAACTCTGCTGGGCCAAAGGAGCTCTCTGTCAGGGAAGCATGACAGAAGAGAACCAGCAGCTACCAGAGTAAGGAGAGGGAACAGGTTTCTCCCTTTATCCTGCCTTCAGTCTTCCACCATGACCTCCTGTCAGATGGGAGACTGCCAAGCCTGTTCTCAGATGGGCAAAAGAACTACTGCTTATGGGTGTTTGTTCCCTTGTCCTCCCCTGTCTTCATGGGTGAAAAGGGAATCTGAAAATAAAGACAAGTGGCAGGTGTTCCTAGCCAACTCTATTTCTTAGCCTATCCTTACTGCCACAAAAAGCTAGCCTATCAGAAAAGACTTCAAGACGTGACTACTCCCCCTGTGCTTCCAGGAGACAGCTATACCTTGTGCTGGTTTTTAAAGAGTAAGGGATCTTTTGTCCTTTGCTTGGTTCAGTCTGACAGGAGAGGAAGGACCACATCTCATGGGGTGTTATGTTCTTTGGGAGGTGCTACCAGAGGTGTGCCAGAGCGGGGTGCTCTGGTTATCCCGAGCGAGCACATGAACAGTTTTTAGTCACTTCACAATATTGCCATTGCTCCTTCTGGAATATTCCCTTCACCCTTTCATTGAGATGGCCGGCTCTTTCCATCCTGAGGAGTACATGGTCTGGAGGCTCAGAGGTGATGAGGGTAAGGAGAAGTGGGTCTGCAGTGAGATGAAGGCTGCTACCTGGACACTCTCTGTGAACCACCTATGGAGACAGGCTGCAGAAGATCATTCTTGTGACTAAAACAGTATCAAAGGATTAAGGTTTTTTTTTGGGGGGGGGGAAGTTGGTTGATTTGTTTTTGTACTTTATTTTTTGGTAAAGTGGGCTTGGCTTTAGGTCATGAGAATTAAGCAAGTTGATTTCAGTGAAAGTCTGATAATGTAGCCCAAGGTCTCTCTTTAAAAAAAAAAAAAAAAAAAAAAAAAAGGAAAGAAAAGGGAAAGAGAAAGAAAGAAAAGGGAAAGAGAAAGATACTGTGTGTGTCTGGGAATGCCTGGCACCGCCCTTTCTCCTGCACACAGTGTCAGGTTGCGTGGCGAGCATAGCCTGCACCTTAGAAGTCACCCAATAGTGATGTCATCATCTACATCCTCCTGAGCCCCGAGCCAGACATTCACATGTTCTGAGTGAGAACCTTGGGTGTAACGAAACGGGTCACATCTTATCAATAAGAAAATTGAGGTGTATCAAACAACTTATTTTTTTATTATTAATGCAAGTTATTAGAATAGATTTGCTGTGTCCTTATATGTACCATGCAATAAATGCAGCAGATCGTAGTTTAAAGCCATACAAGGAAGGGCCAGAGTCAGAGAGATGAAAGAAATAACCCAACTTTATTATCAACATGTTCAGAAGTATAAAAGCAGAGCTCAAGGCTAGGTCCCCTTCTGCTAGCACACTAAAGGCCCGATTGTCACAGGTTCACTCATTCATCCACCAAATACTGGCAGGGCATCTAAGCTATGCCAGGCCCTGCTGGAGAGCACACCTGTAATCCTCAACTGAGCACTCCCCTGTGTGGCTTTGTAGTCACTATGAGCACCAGGCAGCACTGGGCTCCTCCATGCAAAGATGAAGAATTACACTCAGGCCACTGGAATGACACACATATGCTGTCTCTATCACTCAGAGCATCTCCTGGATCTGCAGGGTCTGAGGCAGGGTAGGCTGTAGGGGACATAGGGATGTGTCTTCATGTAGGAGCTTCCAAAAAAAATTTTTTTTTCAAGACAGGATTTCTCTGTGTAGTCTTGGCTGTCCTGGAACTCACTCTGTAGACCAGGCTGGCCTTGAACTCAGAAATCTGCCTGCCTCTGCCTCCCAAGTGCTGGGATTAAAGGCGTGTGCTACCACTGCATCAGCCATCCAAAGGGAACTAACTAACTATAAGTCAATGAAAGATGGAGGGAAATGCCTTAGCAAGCATGAGTCTGATACCCCTTTAGCTTAAGCAGCTCAAAAAGATGTCTTCCAAGTGCTGAATGAACAGGTGCTGGCTCAGCTCATTAAGTCCCCGATGTTTTCAACTTTCCTGAGCTAATTTGCATTAACTTATTGGGCGCTGGGCAGCTATTAAGTGGGCAGCTGCTGTGGCTCTCAAAGATTCAAACCCTACAGGAGTTTGGGATCAAAGAATGTATCACATTTCATGTATAATGTGTACATGAAAGCCACTTTGAGAACTCACTTCTGCCCACACTTTGAAGGGGAAAAACAATTGCTTTTGGGCAGGATGGATGACTGCTTCCTATTGGCACCAGGAAGTACTTCTCACTGCCTAGGGCAACCATTATTCCATCTGGATGACTGTCTGTTCTGTAAACATTTCCTGGGTACCTACACTGTGGCAGCTTTGGGCTGCGCAGGCAAGGGTCAGGGAAGAACCATAGGAATGAGCAGAGCAGAGCAGAGCAGAGAGTTAAAGCATAAAAGCTGTCAACAGCTCCCCTAACTAGACTTCAGCTTAGCTCTGCAGAGTTACAACCCATCCTCAATAGCATTCCACACACCTAGCCTTTAAATGGCCTTCCTTTGGGAGTGGTACAAGGATGACACCGGGGCTTTCTCATTGGATAATTAGTAGTAACTGCTTTCTCTCCCTCTTTTTTATTCTCCAGTCCTTGTAGACCAGAAAAAGTTAACGTGTTCTAGGAATTACTGGACCAACTTTGCCAGAGAAGCTGGTAACCCAATTCCTACCAGCAGCCTACTTGACACCCATTTGCTCACCTTTGCCTCGGAGGCATGGGTGACTTGGGGAGAGCAGTCTACCGAGTTGGTCTGCCTGTGGTGAAAGGAAAATGGAGATGTGAAAGGGTGCCTGGTAGAAATTTCTAGTACGTGCATATAGTGTGAAGGAATCCTTTGGTTGTGCGGGACCCATGAGCATGCATCCTTCGGCTCTTCAACCACACAGGAAGAACTGGCTAAATGGCACAAGAGCTGCCCCTAGATGTCTACCTGCACAGCTGCTCTAGCACTGCATTTCCCAGGGACCACTCCTGGCCACTGAAGGACCAATTAGGATGGAGAGCAAGTTTGGCTCAAAGACTCACCAATGATCTTGCTGAAATTTCCTTAGCAGGGCACTTAAGCCTCAGATATATCACCCAACCTAGCTTCCTCTCCCTTTCCTTCCTTCCTTCCTTCCTTTCTTCCTTCCTTGCTCCCTCCCTCCCTCCCTCCTTCCCTTCCTCCCTTCCATCTCCTTCACCCCGGAGCTAATCTGTATTGTGAGCTAAAGAGTCCCTCTCCACGTTTTCCTATCAGCCTGAGAAAGACTGCCCAGTCCCCCATACTTCCTACATCTGAAGAAAATTTGCCTCTCTGCCTTTGGCATTAGAGGCTGCTGAGTGGAAACCAAACAGCGAGGACACTCTAGCTCTTGCTATAGGTGAGAAAGTCTGATAAGATAGATGCAGTGGGCTTGCCCTTTAAATGCAGGTCTTCAAGATGCAAACTTTATCCCACTAATTTTCATTTCTAAGGTTGCTGGGAACACAGGCATTTTCTGAAATGGACCAACCCGTCAACCAGCTCCAGAAGGATTTTAGAGATGATTTCATCCATCAGGATGGATAATCCTTCAACTCTGAAATGGAAGATCATAATGCTTTGCCAATCTACTCTGATCCCAGAGAAAATGGACCGATAAATGAAGATGATTTCAAGGTTTAAAGCTGCCTCTTCTAACCCAATCTGCTAAAAATTAAAACTCAGCAAGGCATAGTGAGAAGACTTTTCAACTTGTCATTTTTATGAAACAGAGAAGCCACCCAGACTCCAAGTCCTCCCCACTGCAAATAAAAACGGGCTGCTGTGGTCAAAGTGTTCTCAGGCAAAAGCAAAAAAGCTATACCCTGCTTGACCTTCAGCACTCGGTAAGTCTCTGTCGCCTCCCATGAATTTCAAGTCCTTTTATACACACTCAAGATGATTATGTTACACACATTAAGGGGAGAAACCCACAGAATAGAGTCTGGTGAATAATAAACAATAAATATCAATGATGATATGAGTGTCACATTGTTTTGTTTATTTTTTGGTTTTTTTTTTTGTTTGTCTTGTTCTGATTTGTTTTATGAAGACTAATCTAGACACTTGAAGCTGGTACTTTCCTGGCATTCACTGGAGATATAAATTTTGTGTGTGTGTGTGTATGTGTGTGTGCGTGCGTGTGTGAGTGTGCATGTGTATATGAATTTATGAATCTAAACCATAGCTTTAAAACACTTTAAAATAAAGTGACAAATGCAAGCTGCTTCTTTAAGGCATAAGCAAGGGGAACGAGGAAGGGAGAAGAAGGAATAGTTAAGTGAGGCCTGGGACTCGGTGTTTGTCCACAGTTCCTTTCAACTGAGAGCTATATTTTGTTTTGTTTAAAGCAGTTCTGATATTTCTGGTGTAATATGCATGCAGGGGTAGGGTAGGAGGTGAGAGGGAGAAGGGGGGGAAGGAGGGAGAATATAAAACTATACACCCATAGTCATTGATGGATGCCAAGGACAGAAAATTTCCAGTAGACCTGGTCTATAAATTGTCATTTAAATTTGCAATTTAAAAACACTGCCTGACTTTTTGATTTAGCTGACTGTATATGAGGCAAATAATGGAATCCTAATAAGCAATGTTTAAATGACATCTCCAGTCTCCCAGACAGAGAGGGTGAGAGTAGAATTCTAAGGAGAGAAAATAAATCTACTAAGAATAGGAAAGAAGACTAGAACTCAATAGTTGCACTAATCACTTGATGGCAGATATCAGAAAAACGTATTTTGGGGTGTTTAAAATTCGAATCCCTGAGAGGCGAAGGATAGGTTATCAGCCAAAATCCCCTAAAGTCATTGTAAGGAAACAAAAGTGAGCTCAATTTTTACATTCCATCACATTAAAATAGATGAACCAAAAAAAAAAAAAAAAATCAAGGCACCAAGACAGCATATTAAAGTTGATAAGCTGGGGTTAGAAGATTTGAACTGCAAAGAGCACTCAGTCTCCCAGGCATCCGTTGGTGAATCTTAACGCCAGCACCACACTAGAGTACTGGATCCAGCCAAGGGGCACCCAGCTCATAGCTGCTTTCTTCTCCTTGTAGGAAAACAAGTTATAATCCCCCTGCTGCTCCACACAGTCCTCACTGAATCGGCTCGGGGACAGAAGGCGATGTGAACTATCCACTATTAAAAAGAGTTCTATGTTCTACATACCTTGTGGAATATTTGGTAAGTCACAAAATGAACCAATGAAAAAAGACAACACTGGTACAAGGGTAAGGACAGAGTGTTCTGTGAGAAGAGACTAAAGAAAATTACATCACTCACCTTGTTTAAGAGCGATAACTACATTTTTTTTATTATATGGTAAAATACTTTACATGAGGGGGTTCACTGAAAAATAATACAGAGGTAAAAACCAAACAGGATTCAATTGCATATGTTTGCATGCATCTCTGCATATACTCATGTGCAGAAAAAAAAAGCATCAGAAGGAAATATACTGTTTGCTGAAGAAAACGCTGGGGCTACAAACACTCCCCAGAGTGCTGGAGGCAGCCATTAAAATTGATCTACATTGGCAAATCATACAAAGATCTATTTGTAATCTATAGCTTTGAGAATAGGAGGGGAAACCGCAGCAATGATTATTTCAAAACATTAAAGAAAAATTAATGGAATATAAATGGCTGATTCTAAGAAACTATAAGCCAAAGGCCAAAGAATTGCCTATATAATGAAGGCTGATCTACTTACTGTTCAACAAATGCACAATGAATACATACAGTGTACCATACCCTGTGCATAATATGAGATGTATAAAATATACTAACTTCAAGGTACTGTAATGCTGAAGGATTGAGAACAAGTTGCCATTCAAGGAAATGTCTGATTTGCTGGTCGACAGGTCTCTGGGGAAACGATGGGTAAATACTTTAAGAATAATGGATAGACAACATTTGTGAAATGGTGAGCATTTCATGAAGCATTCATTGAACTGCTTAACAGCCATCTGAACCCCAAGGACCTTCACCTAAATCTGTAAACCCCATAGGAAACTCATGGATGATTGGTTCCTTCTGCTATGTGATTTCGGCTTACTGCAAGCAACTACTATGGCCTCATAGCTTTCTATCGTTCATACCACATCTTTAGGAGCCTTGAGTCCAAGACCTGATCACAACAGTCTTGTAGGGCCATCATTCTGCCTGGCTTTAATAAAACATTTTAAAAGGATATGGTAAACAAGTGGGAGGGAAAATGGAAGACATTAAACAATAGAAAGAAAACGAAGATAGGAGTTAAAAATTTCATTAGAACTCTGTGTTTAACGAAGTTAATGTTTTAGCATTCTTAAATCAACTAACTTTTCTGGATCACCTCCTCCAGATATGTCCACCTGATGCTAACAGGACAGGTATGTTATGTTCTAGGGCAACTGTGAATGCAGCAGAGGTCAATTTGTAGATGCAATGCTATGTCCCAACTTCAAAATAAAGGACAGCACTGCTCTAGGTAAAGAACTGAATTAGGGCTCCTTCTACCACTCTATACACACTCATCTGATCTATCACTCTGAGTCCCAGGAGGTTTTTCAGTAGAGGATACTATGGTCAACAAAGCATGAGATAAATGCAGACTGCTCAGGTTCAAATCCCAACTTCCAGCTTCTGGCTGTAGACCAGAGTTGCTGATTCTCTATGACTTTTATAGGTTCAATATATGGGTAAACATAGGGGTGCAAATTGTGAAAAAAAATTAAAAAGAGTATTCAAAATCACTTGCACACCTGTTTTACTTCTTACCAACTTATATCATGTACTTTCTACTAGTATAAAGTATAACATTGAACTTATTAAAAGCTATCTGATACTGACAAAAAGGGCAGAACATACTTCACAGATCCTCATGAACCGAGGGCTAAAAGAGACCTTAGTGAGTTGCAAGCTCTGGACCTGCTATCAAGCATCAAGCAGCTCTTCCTTCATCCGACCTGATTTCAACACTCATGTTATCCATCACTGCCTCGGTACAGTGTCCAATGTCTTTAACACACTCTTCTATACTGCTGTTAATAAGGGATATAGGGATGATCATCTTCCCAATGATAGGGGTCCTGATCCTTTTTAGGATCACATAATAAGAACATTTTTCATTGTTGGAGATAATTCCCCTTCCCGTGCACATTTGTCAAAGGCAGTTTCCAACAGTACCGTACATCATCCTGAAATACATGATAAGATTCAGGTCTGCTATTCATCATCTGCTGGGCTCCGTCCAATGTGTGAGTTCCTGTGTGGCTTTCCTTGCCTCTGATTTAACAATTAGCATGCAAGTTCTCCCTGGAGCAGTATGACCAGCCAAGGGAGGTAAAAGACTCAAATGATGGTGCTCCTCAAACTGGAGGGAGGAATCTACAATCACAAATGGGTTCTTGATGATGGTAAACAGATTCTAAAGTTACTGCTTCACAATGGGAAGGAGGCTCCTGGGAGCTGAGCTTTTGCTGTGGCTTTACTCAATAATCACTACTGGAAAGCAGTGGTACAGAGTGACTTCTATACGGTATGGTGCATAAATACTATGCAATGGCTCCTCTAGACTTGACATTTAAGATGACCGTTTTCCATATGCATGCTGGGTTACCCCGAACACGGTATGTATATGTGGACATTGATTTCCCAGGATGCTCTTTGTATCACTTATCTGACAGAGAGAATGCATAGTTTTTGGTACCAGAGACTATGAATTTTTTTTTTTTACAGGTTTTTATGTCCATCTCAACTTAGGAGCACACACTTCCTCATCTGGAAAATAATACTATTAAACACATAACTCACTTTCAAAGCTTTGGAAAAGTGAGATTTCCTTTTAGGTTTTTTTTTTTTTTT
>NW_022196900.1:63716318-63729962 GCF_008632895.1 Mastomys coucha | reverse complement strand
ATATTTAGGTGCTTCACTTAAAAGTGTGTGTGTGTGTGTGTGTGTGTGTGTGTGTGTTCACACCTGCAAATGCCACATGTACATTTAGTGCCTGTGGAGACCAGAAACAGGCATTGGATTCCCCTGGAATTAGAGTTATGGATAGTCGCCAGCCATCATGTATGTGCTCTTCATAGGGACATAACCTGGCTCTTCTGAAAGAACAGCAAGTGTGCTTAACCACTGAGCCATCTCTCTAGCCCTCCTTGTGAAGACAATTTAAGTTACTGTATTCTCTGCTGCCACCTTTGACCTCTGTGGTGCTCTCCTGATAGGCTATGTAGACATACTTACATATTACCTATTACAGCAGGTGTCCTCTGACCATGCTTCAGGAGAGATTTCTGAAATCCCAGAATACCTGGACACATCTGCTCGGCAAACTCACAGAAATAACAAAGCCCCATACTCTAGGCCATTTGTTGATTATGTGCAAAGATCCAGAGTCTCTAACTCTGAGTAGGTGCACACACTTAACCTGACTCACAGCTCTCTTGAGGACTTAAAGGGCTAAAGTGAAGCGCTTTGTTCTTCCTAACATCAAAATTCAGGCCCAGCCACTGCCCGAGGCAGCACACTGAGCTTAATGAAGCAGTGGGATGAACTAATACGGCAAATCGTATAGCTCTTACTACCAATATGGGCCACATCATGCTAAATTACAGCACCAGACATGATTGGACACACATCCAGACAGGAGGAGAAGCTCCCAGAATGGTGAGAATTTTGAATGTCACATAACAAGAACCTCAGGAGGCAAAGTTCTTGTGAGAAATGTTTGTATTCTTTTTTTACTTTATTTTTCTTTTTCCTTATGCAAATCCTTCCGCTGCTTACCTCATGAAAACTTAATCACTGAGCATTTACTGAACCTATGCCGCATGCCAAGTGCTGCGTGAGGAACCCACAGCCAACAGCAGAGGCTGAGAAATAGTTAAAAGATGACTGGAGAACTGCAGCCAATATGGTGACCTGAGTGAGGACCGATGCTGTGGGACATACCCAGACCAGGGGAGCAGACTAGCTTTATCGTTCTGAATTCACTCTTGCACTCCTGTGGGGATACTTTAAACACTGCTGCATCCCTTTTACCTGAGACTTCAGTGCTCAGTGACAGAGATGAGTCAGGGGCAATGAGATGACCACATTGCCCCTGCTCCTTCAGAACTCTGAGTCTCATAGGTGAAAAGAGGCAAATATATATATATATATATATATATATATGTGTGTGTGTGTGTATATATATATATACACATATATATATATGTGTGTGTATATATATATACATATATATCTATACATAAATTAACATATTGTGATTATTATGAAGGGGTACTTTGAAGGCCCCAGGATGGGATGGGAGAGGAGTGATGGATCACCAAGTATTTCCAGGGGGAAAAACATCTAACTTGAAACTACATACATGAAGTTAGCTTTGAAAAAATAAAGAATTCCCTCCTCAGAGAAGAAAAGGCACGTGCAAATCCCCCAAAGCAAAAGCAACACAGTGGGGTGAGTACATTGAAATTCACTTGCTTGAGCCGCTGTATGAACTACGATTATGAAGAGGGGAAGGGGATGTGCGTAGAAAGATAAGGAAGGGCAAGGACTCACGGCTTCTTAGACTTAGAGATAAGCTGAGGCTTCGGGAGCCTCTCACTGCAGGTTTAAAGCAGACTGACATGATCAAATCTCCTGATGAAATCAACACAAGGTTGGAGATGTCTAATACAGGAAATCTCAGGACACACTCAGGAGACTACAGAACATTCCAGATGAGAGATAAAAGCTAGCTTGGAGTACCTTTAGGAGGAGGAGATAAAGACTTAATGGGTTGGAAAGCTATGCAACTTGTCACACATGCTGATAATAGTGATTCATTAACTGAGGATGCAAAGAGGCTCGGAAAGGTTAAGGATATTGGCCTAGTGCAATGGTTACTGCATGCTAGAGTGTGACCATGAGGAGCAAGTGGGCAGGATGAAAGAGATGATCCACGCAAGGGTACCATCTCACTAAGGTCACACAGGCACATCCTAGGACCTGTAGATCAGTGTGGCTCAGCTACAGCAAAGTAGAGGAAAGCAGCCATGACCTCATGCCAAAGGGTTTGGTGTATTGTCCTATGGGCTATGCTGCTTAGAGGGACAAATGGAAGTTTGAGGAAACCCAGATTTCTTCAAAGAGAACCAGTTAGGATGAGATTTTAATCTAGGGCAGCCAGTCAGCCTCTGGGCATGAGTTTGTCTTCAGGGATTGACTATACTGAGTTCAGCATCCGGTAACAAATTCAGGATCAGTGACTTCAGAAAACACGGAAGCCTCTTCCCATGTGTGGCATATGATGGGAGAGCCAGGCTCACCATCAAGATTGGTTGGCCTGAAACCATTACGGTTTTCTCAAACCCTGCATCCATGAGCTTTACGGACTAACCTCAGGGAGATTTATGCCATCTTGTAGCAAAATCCTTGGTTTGAAGCACTTTAAAGCTTGAATAGCCCAAAGTCAGTGAAGAAAGTGAACAATAACTTCATTATGAAAACATAGAAACAAACAAAATAACAACTCCCAAGACAGTGTAACACCATAGATTTTCCTGGCACCAGTGTCCAAAATCCTTGCAATGTTTCATACCCCTCACCCCCTAGCACTGAGACCCAGGAAAACCCCACAGAATGTGTATACTGTAATGATTCCAACAATCCATGTAAATGGAAACAAGTCTCCTGCTTTATATGATGTCTTATACATGCAAAGGGGCAACCTAAGACTTGGGGTCATTAGGGAGAGCTTGCCTGAAATGGCTATAATGCAAGAAGAGCACCAGCTCTTCCCAGAAGGCTTCGCTGCAAGTAAGGGGAGATAAAACAAAGACAATCAGGTCACTGGGGCTAATGCTAAAACTAGAAGTTGTTTGGAATCTGTTCAGCTGAAGGTACTCCAGCAAAGGAGACATTCCCAGACATTCTAGCTCTACCTTATATGTTAGTTTCCTTTTATTACTATTGTAAAATTCCTTGATAAAAGCAACAGAAGGGAGAAAGAGTTTGTTTTAGCTCCCAGGTCAAGGTATAGTCAATTAGAGTGGGGAGATCAAGGCAACAGGAGGTTGAGGCAGCTGTCAGAGGAGAGCAATGAACGCATGTGTACTAGTGCTTAGCTCATATTCTCTACTCTTCTATAGTCCAAGTTCCATACCTAGGGAATGGAACCTCCCATGGTGGGTGGGTTCCCACCTCAACTTATGTAATCAAGTAGGGGCTCATTTCCCACATGATTACTGGTATGTCAAACAGACAATTAACAACAACTATCACAACTCATCTGACACACTGAATGACTGTTGGCAGTTCTTCCTCTCAAGATCCCATCTGTGAGAGCCGGGCTTTGCTTCCTCCATCCACTAATTCCTCATACCTTTTTATGGGTCTCAACTTCTAGGATACTCAATCACATGCAAATGTATTCAGAATTTAATGCATTGCTCTACTTTTATTTTTATTTTTATTTTGAGACAGGGTCTTGTCCTAAAGTTTCAGTTGGACCATATAGACCTCAAACATACAGCAATTCTCTGGGGGCTCTATCTATGGCTTTGTGCTGGGATTCAACTTGTAATAAAGGTATTTTTTAAAAAATTTTTATTAACTGTAATGAATTGAAAGTAAACATTAACAAGGAAATAGTACATCTATCTCTCTACGGAAAGACACACCACACCCTATAGAAGTTAGAATGCCTCCCTTAGCTAGATTCGCTTGTTATAGCACGGACCAAGAGCCAGCGTGTCTTCCTGGGGTACTTCTCTCTTCTCATGGCATCAAGTATGGGCTGAGCTCATGAGTGGGGCTGGGTAATCATCTGTGAAGAACAGGATGAAATAATGTCTCTAGATGTTTCAAACTTGTGTAAGGAGCTATAATTTCTACATCCTACATTCTATAGTGGAGGAAACTGAAGGCTTCTATATCAGAAAATAGTGGCCTGAGGGTGAGCACAAATCCAGTGTCTCAGTGAGATACAGGCAACATCCCTCATCACTGTAGACAAGGAGCAATAGATAGAAGTAACAATAGATGAGAATCTTTGAAGACTCTTCTGAAAATATTACCCTTCTGTGCCCTGGTTCTAAAAGGCTAAGGAATATGGTGCCATTATAGAAACAAAGTGGTCAGCCAATTCTAACAGACTATTTCCTAAGTTTAATTGACTAAGAACCCTGACTATGGTCTTACCAAAACCGTCATAAACTCAACATAAACTGGCTAGGATTCTAATCCATTCTGATGTAGCTGATGTGGAGGCCTCTGTCATAAAACCCCTTGGATCCTAGTGAGGCCTTAAGTCTATCCTACTGGCCATACGTTGAATCTTCAACACTGCTGTAGTTAGCTGCTAGCCCCTGGGATACACCTTGACCACAAATACGTGAATAGTATGTTAGGAGGCTGGAGAGATGGCTCAGTGGTTAAGAGCACTGACTGCTCTTCCGGAGGTCCTGAGTTCAATTCCCAGCAACCACATGGTGGCTCACAACCATCCATAATGAGATCCGATGCTCTCTTCTGGTGTGTCTGAAGACAGCTACAGTGTACTCACATTAAGAAAATAAATAAATAAATAAACAAACAAACAAACAAACAAACAAACCTTTAAAAAACCAGTATGTTAATTTGATGATGTTTCTAAAACGGGAGACAATGGTAGACTGACCTCAGAAAGATCTAAAGAAAAAAGTTACCATTGCTAGGTCCCACAACCACCATAACTCACAAATGTCTACCTCTCCTAACTAACAGTGCATGCATGTACCTTCTAAAGATAAGCAAAACCAGGCGTGATGAGGCTCCATCAACATCTCCAGTTACCCAGAGGAAATGGAGAAAAGCTAGAAGAAAAAAACCAAGTTTTTTCCCGAACCTAACCCAGGGATCTTTGTACACACTCAGGTACCAGGTGGTGATACAACCCAAGTGCTGACCCCAGAAACACCTGTATCTGTTAGTCCCAGGACCAGTCAGTCAGTCCTTCCACCATTGCCTTCCACTAGCAGCCAAATCCTGGGAATGCAACTAGCAAGAAATGAGCCATTTGATTCTCCTTCTGTTGGATGGTAAGGGACCTGAAAATACAAATTTCCTTTCTCTGGCCCTCCATAAAATTCCACTCCAGGGACAGGCACTATTTGACAAGTTGTATGTGTGACACATCTAATAACTATGAAATGAAGAAAACAGCCTTATTTTTTCACTATTTCCATTTCTCCTTTGAATATTGAATACTCTTGCTAAGCCTCATACACAGCCTGTCTAGAAACTTATTCATTGAAGAAATATGCCCTGTGTTGTTTGCGCTTGAAGCTGCCTGGCTTGCTTTTGTAGTCTAGGTTAAAGGAACAGACCAATTGGGTTCTGATAAATTCAACAGGGCCTCTTAGCTTTCACGATTCATCTCTAGGAAATAAAATATATTCCCTAGAATCCACCTAAATCTTGTCTGTGGGGGTCTTTTATTTTGTAAAATCATGTCATAATTTTGGAAAGTAGTGGCAGATCTGAAATCGAGATATGAAACTATACAGATTGAATAATATCAACCATGCATTACCCAATGAAATCCTTTAGATATAAAAAGTAGACTACATATTATCCATTATCTCCTTTCTGACAGCATCCATATATGAGAGCATGACAGTAATGCAAGCTACAAAGTAGTTAAAAAAATAGAAAATGTATATGCCCATTCTACTGATGACTAGGGTTAAGAAAAATTTTTCTTTACTTAACAAATCATACCCAACAGTGTAAAGAAAATAATATACTGTGACAAAGTAAAGTTGACCCAAGAATTGAAGGTAAACAATCTACTAGTGATTTCCACAATAAAGGGAAAATACACATAGTTTCTGAAGCAAGTATAGAAACATAATATGATCCAATTTCCTTTAAGAAAGGAAGTTATAAGTTATAAGTTATAAATTTAAGAACTTATAACTATGAACCTCTAGTAAAAGTTAAATATTATCCTTAAATATAATTTAAAATATTTCTCATTGATCCAGAACAAAGGTAAGGGTGGTTATTATTATTAAGTAGTATGCTGACAGACTGTTCCAAAGCAATATGACAGGAAAAATATTTATTTTCATATGTTATGTTGATTCTATAAAAACCCAAAAAGCAGCTAAAGAATATAATATTAGTGTGTTCAGGATTCAAGATCAATATGTAAACTAGTCCATTAAAGTTACTTATTTTGAGCAAGGTAGCAGCCTTTAACAAAATACTTATTTTATTATCAAATCCTTAAAAGTAATGAATAAATATAGTGACTACACATTCATTTTCTATTTTAATGTGTTTATATGCACTTATGGTACTTGTTACTATTGCACAAGTAAAAATAATTATAACAGCTCCCTTGCTATAAAATATGATAAGGAGAAAAACCTGTGGTTATGATAATCATGATGTTGATGGAAAAGAAGAGAGGGGAGAGAATGAACCAGCATCTGTTATAAACCGAACTGCCATGCTCCATCAAAATCCATGAATATGAAGCTTTAAAATTCAGTGTGATGGTGTTTTGGATGGAGAGGTGGCTGAATGCACAGACAAACAGACAAAGGTGCTAGCTGAGATGATAGTGGGACCTTCATGATGGGAGTAATATAGTAGGAGGGAGAGAACGGAGAAGGAGGAGAGAGGCCCGGTAAGTGGATTGGGAAGCAAAGCAGGAGCTAACGTAGAAGAGAGGCAGAAAGGAAAGGAATGGAAGCAAAGAGAAGAAAAGAGAATGCTGCTCTGCACTCCACAGGACCCAGTGAGAAGGTGGCCATCTACAAGCCAGGTAGACAGCCTTTGTAAGGGGAGGGACTGTGGGGACCTCACACCTCTAGCATATCCATCGGTAAGAAATGTATTTGTGCTTTAAGCCATTCGATCTATGGTATTTGTAAGGGCGGCTCAAGCTGACTAAGACAAGATATATGATGAGAGACTAGGAAATGAATCTGAGTCACAGAAAGATGACAGAGAAGAAAGAAAAGGAGACAAGGGAGAAAGTGACTGAGCATAAACTGCCAACTTCTACTGAACATTTCACACATGCCAAGTTCTAGGCTATAGATATTATTTGCCTTACTTAAATTAACCTATACAGTCAGCTTCTGACTAGCATAGCTTATTATATAGGAGAGGAAAATGAGGTGGACCCAGTGGTCTAAGGTCATATGTGGGGGGAGTGGCATCTTCAGAATGTTAACTTGGGCTTGCCTGCCCAGACTCCAAGGCCTCAGAAAGAAGTGATACTCCTCCAATACATTTTACATTAGCAATGTAGATTCTTAGGAGGTAAAGGCGAGGAGGATGTAAAAGGGTCGCCTTAACTCTCCCATCAGGTCTAAGTCCTTAAATTAGTATGCTAAAAAGCCTAAAAAAATCCTCTCTTCAGATTGCTGAGTTATGCACATTAAAATATTCTCTAAGATAAAAATTTAAGGCATTAAACATTCAAGAGCATAAGCTTAGTGGAAAGGTTAATTTTGAAGCAAAAATACAACTTGTCAGTGTCTACTGCCAAAGCATTTGAATTCTAGAGCCCACCAGACTTTACAACCTTCTCCCACACAGCAGTCTCTCAAGACCTGTTCCCTTGCCCATTTGCTGTTTGTCTATTATTCTCAGACTAAAGGCATAAAAAGCAAGGTCTACACGAAGTTTCAGGCAATAAAACAGACTGTCTCCAAAATATTTGTATTTCGTATAAACATCAAACACAAAATTTATAGTCCGTCTTGGAGTTCTGATAGCCTAGGGGCTGAATGTGGATTCCATTTATGCCCGGCGCTTCTTAGGTGTCAGACAGATGCCATCACAAAACATGATTAGGCAGGCACAGTGATGTCTCCAACAAATCACTGATGGCACACAGAGACCAAGGGCATCCTGATTTGCAAACCCACAAAGATTTCAAACCCTGAAAGAACTCTTCTAAACTCCTTGCATGCAGCTGAGAAGACAGGGGAGAGGAACCAATACCATGGGGATGCACACACACACACACACACACACACACACACATACAAACACACACCCACCACATAACACACACATATGTACAATACATATAACATACAACATTCATAACATATATACATACAGGAACACACACATATACCCCCCCACAGAGAGAGAGAGAGAGAGAGAGAGAGAGAGAGAGAGAGAGAGCATATAAACACACTACTAACCACCAAATGGCACACACTTAACAATAGGCATATTCATAAAGCCATGGAACCAACTCTCCCTCCAATATATGCATAGCGATAAAATGATCTTTGTAAGGCACTCTGGACATGTCAGTCCTCATCACCAGTTATCTGTGGACCTTCTCTTATGTACTTTCCATGTGCTGAGAGTCCTGAGGGAAGCACAGGGCCTAGCTCTAAGAGCTGCTACTCCAGATGACTCATAAAAACACAAGACATTTTAAATAAAGTGAGGCACTACAAAAGTGCCACTGAAGCAAAGCAAACAAGCCACCATCTCCATTGGGGACTGAGAAAAGGCTCAGGAGGTTGCACAAAACCCAGCCTGGACAATGGGTACTGATCCATGAAGAAAAGGCAATGAGCAAGAACAGGCTTTCTGTTGATAGCTCTGTGGTTTTCAGCGTGGCCTCCAGACTGGCATCGCCTGGGAACTCATTAGCAGTGCAGTCTGCAGATACTGGACACTTACTGGGGATGGCCTCCACGGTCTGCTTTAATCAGCCCTTGGTAGCCTGATGTGGTTAGAGTGTGAGAAGCATGGCATTATGCAAAAGACAAATGCAACTGGAGGAAAGTCTAAAGTGGGAGCAGAGGGTGGGGTCAACAGGGGTTGACCCTGCTGGAGGAATGGCTTGAAGCCGTAAGCAGAAAGACCCTTTGTCTTACAAAAATAACTAGGAGTGGTACCTGGCAAATAACAACCATCAAAACATAAGCACAAGATGACCATAAAAATAACACCTGCTGCACAGCTCTGTTTTTCTATTGTTCTAGAGTTACCACAGAAAAGCAGCCTTGTGAAGGGCACATGGCTAGCCCTACCTTTCTTCCTGGAGTCTTTCTTGGCGCTGGTTTTCACAGCTACTTGAAGTTCTGTCTCAGTTGACATCCTACTTAATCCTTAGTCCTCTTCACACAGACCCCGGGCCTCGGCCAGGCTCATCGAGGATCCTCTCCAAGAGAAAGGCTCCTCCCTTCAGAAAGGACACCCCACACCGTGCATGTCATTCACTCTGTCGGAGTGCTGCAAATCAAAGCAAGAAAATAGTCAGAATCCTTCTCAGGCTGAAGAGAAATGTGAGGAAATGAACCAGTAAACATGCAACAGCAAGAACATCTTAGTCTTTGTGGATGAATGTGTTCGCCTCAGTCTGAGTTTATGAGACCATGGATGGAGTTTACATCACCAGGAGAACGAGCACATCCTTTGCAAAGCAGTTTAGTAAGCTAAGAAACTTAAAATTTCAAAAGTAGCAAACCCCAGCTCTTTGTTGCCCATGTTCCTGATGGCCAAGCACTAGAGACCACCCAGAAAATATCACAAAGACAGATTTCCTGACTAGCCCTGTGGAGACATTTCCAACATCAGGCCACCCATCCATCAGCCAAGCTTGATCAGAGCCTGAGCAGCGAAGGCAGATCATAGGGGAGTGACCTGCAGTCTGTCCCTCACTGGCAGGCATCAGAGGGGACATTGAGTTGACATGCAATTGGGTTCCAAGGGTAAGGTGACAAATGGGGCTGAGGAAGTTTGCAGCAAGCCAATTTTTATGTCAGCTTTCCCCTTAGCTCAAGAGCAGACAAGCATTTAATGTGGGAAAAGAAAAGAATGGGAGACCCATGTTTTGCCCACTCTGTCTTTCCTGAACATGTATTACAAAATACTGAGTATTATGAAGAATAGATGCCATTAGGGGGAGAATGATGATGATTACAACAACAGACACTTCAATTAAAGCTAGCATTTACTATGCACTTACTAGACACGCTCAATACACTGACCTCAATGCTACACATGCACTGTCGCCTTAGATCTCATTTAAATTGAATAAAGATACTGCCTTTGTCAATAGTTTTTCCCCAGCCCCTATCTGATAGTCGTAGCTGAGAATCCACTGAGAATAAACATCTCACTAGTTATCCACTATCGATATTAAGGGGGAAAAAAAGATACTAGAAATGCTTCTTGAAATCGTACAACCAATTTTTAGCTTGTTCCACAGAATTAGAACTGCTTAATCTAAGAGCACTGGCCTCAAATGCCAGCTGCAGCTCAAAAAGAATAATGACCTAACCTTCTTAATCATGACAATTAAAGATGGCTTAACTATAAGGCTTAATATGAAAGCCATATAAAATTACATTCAAACTTAATTGTGAGGCAATGTCCACCTTATTCAATGATACCTGGTTAGATTTTTTAAATAACCTAATTAGTTTCTTTCAAAGGATACTATCTCTGTATGTAAGCACTTGAATTAGAAGATCTAAGCTTTACAGGCAAAGAAAAGAGATAATTGCCTTTGTAGAATGGACTTTCGGAAACCACACATTAAGAAAATGAAAATGTCTTCATCATCTTTGGGGCATTATGTACATACCAACACCTTCTTTCCAAAGACACGTCCCATAGGGTATAGCAGGGTCACAATGATTGGTCACATATTGACTTACTCTTAATATCTATCATGCTATTGCAATAAATATTTACTAGACTCTAGTGTAGACCTTGAGTAAACCAAGACCATGCAACTTTGATACTGCTGCTGGTCCACAAAGAAATGAGACCTACCAGAAGCCATCAGTGCCGTGGACAGCAGCAAGACACCTGCATGACCAGAATCAAAGATGACATAAAGGCTCCACATGCTGGGGCTCAAAGAAGCAAGCATATACTTCGGTTTACTTTCATGAAAGCTACACATGGGATTAGCTCTATTCTATAGGATCCTGAACAACAACACTTTTGTTGAACACACAGTGGAAAGGACCTACATAAACACATGTAGAAAAAACACACAAGAGAATGCATGAGTACTTTTTAAAAAAATAGATGGAAGGCTTGTCATGAGCACTGGTGCAGACTGGAAATCACTAATGAATGAAAGGAAGCTCAAGTCTGGCAGGAAAGTGATTCACTGGGGGTTATCTTCCCACCCCCCTCCCTTGTACCTCTGCTGGCCATTGGCTCTCTTCTGTTAGGTCTGCCTTGACATTCATCCAACCACTTGAGGTTCACTTCAAAAAAGACCATCCAGTTGGGAAACATCCTGATGTCTCTTGGAAAGTGAAATCTCATCCCTTCCATCCATACAGTTTTTTTGTTTTTTGTTTTTTGTTTTTGTTTGTGTTTTTGTTTTTGGCTAAGTCTAAGTTTTGACAGCTGCCAAGCCAGCCATGTGACACCAAGGAAGCTTTCCTGCCTCAGTTTCTTTACCCGGATGATGGAGCTAATGTTGCCCAAACAACAAAGATACTGTAGAATGGAAAGTACACCCATCACAGGACTGAAAGACAGCATGACAGACTCTCTTGCCAAGTACTTCATAAATAAAAGGCTAGAGTTTCTTATGTAGTTTAATCAAGACCTTAGGTCCAGTATGAGACCACTTGTGGAGGGGAAACTGGGAGAGCTTAAGTCTGCCTTCTGAGAATGGACAAAGTACAGGAGGTGGCAGAATATCAGATCTTCCCATTCTTCTGGTACTGTATACAGGAGGTGCCTAATCCCTAAATATAGGAAGGAGCTCACAGACATGGGTTTATACAATTTCAGAGATTCTCAAAAGCTGCTCTATGAAAATGGATAAAATTTGGACTACTGTCTCTCCTTCCACTTCAAAAGCCAACATCTAGTACCTCTCCATTTCCCCTGGGCATCTAGAGTCTCTTGTTTAGCAAAATATAATATGTTCAAGTACTGAAAGCATTACTTGTGAATCTCTGAAGTACCTGCCTGTATCAACAATGATGGGAAACACCAGAGCCATTCTGAATGGCAACTTAGAGAGGGAAGCTGTGGTGGAAATCACACACAGCAAGGGCCTGGCACCCCCTTTAATTTTCCAAAAGCCAGAGGTTGAACGAATTCTGTGAAGTAACTCCAAATTATTTAGGAAATTCATTTCTTTGTAATTAAGGAGATTAACGTCCTCCAGGGCCAGAAACCATGTGACAACTCAAATCATTTTCCCCAGTAAAAGCTGTGAAACCCTATCAGTTAAACTCAGGCTCGTCTGGAATTTTGAAATGCTTCAATAATGTTTCTTTGCTCCACACAATCTGCAGTAATTTAATATTTCTGAAGTGTGTCAGGTTTTTTTATAATGAGCTCTTCAAGTCTAAATGTGAATTATGTAACATTCCACTACAGACATTCTGTCTAGTGAACTGCTTCCGAAATGTAAAATCCTGTGTTGGGGAAGAGATGGTGTGGGGCCAAACACACCCAACCACAGAACAGAAGAAACAGATATGCCTCTTCTTGAAAAAACAAAGTGGAGAGGCTTTGGTAACTCTAAAGGAGCAAACACAAGGAAAAATGCATACTATAATGCAAGTTTATATGTTCTTTCCTTCCACCATGGAGTCTTGCAATAAAATGGCTTGCTAAGGCTGTAAACTTTTCAGACATTATTTATTCAATCATTTCATCAACGTGAAGAGTTAGACGTTAGATTTTTCTTCAGCAATGTGGAAATTGGGATGCAGCTATGTGAGGATTTATCCAAGGTCACATGGCAAATACATGGCTTAGAAGGAAGCAGAAGCCAGTCTCCGCCCCCATTCACCTCTCACTACACATCCATGGAAGAATGAGTAAGGAATGTATGGCCCTTCTGCCCCGTGGACCCTTATTCAGCTGTTAGAATGAACATGGTAGAGACACAAGCTATAACATCGAGGCCCCTGGCAACATCAGCCAAGTGAAAGGAGTTAGACAAAGACAACTGTGTAGTGTATGGTTCCATTTCTAGGAAATGGTCAAGACAGGTAACGACCCCTCATCCCCCAAGCAGGTCAGTGGTTGTTTGGACAAGGCTGATAGTAAAAGAGTCTGCTCAATGGACCCGTGGTCAGTTTTGGGAGGTGATGAAAATATTTTGGAATTAGATGAGGATGAAGGCTGGGTTCCCAAATATCATCTGTGAGAAGTGTAATAAAAACATTTTTAAATGGTTCATTTTCTGCTATGAAACTTGCACCTCAGCTGAAAAGTCATAATAAAACGGCCTCAGCTTGATACAGACTTATATGACATGCCAAGAAGGGTACAGATTCCTCTCTAAATGAATAAATCAATGAGTGCCTGGAAATCTGAAGACATTATTCAGGATCAGCACTCCGTATGTGTACCGCTAAAAACTGCACCCAACCATCACCGTGGTGGGCACTGCAAGACACCTTCCTCTGTGTTGTATTACAAGCACATGAAACAGGCCAGTTCAGCAAGGAACAATCATTTGCAAGATATAGGCACACACCTTTGGCTTCTTCATCCCTAAATTAAAAACTGCATGGCAGGGGGTAAGGGATTTGAAAGTAAGAGGGA
>NW_022196900.1:63706779-63716308 GCF_008632895.1 Mastomys coucha | reverse complement strand
AAGACCAGCTCAATATGTAAAGCAGACCTTCTTTGTTGTTGTTGCTGTTGTTGTTGCAAGGCCTAAATTGAAAGCATTTAAAATAAAAAGAGGAATAGGGTAAATACTCAGGAAAGAGTAGTGATTTGTATACAAAAGAGAGCTGGGTGGTACAGTCACCGGGTAGTAAGTTGAAGTACCTTGGCAGAGGGTGACAGTAGTTCTTTGTAGAATTTGTACACTGTTCTATACAGCTGAAGATCAACATAGATGGGAATTGGAGGACATGGAGACAATAAAGCAGATTGCTTCAGTTGTAAGAGCCATGAGAATCAGAAGCCCAGTGATGCAAAGTTTGGACGGGAAAGACAGACCAAGTGACTTAGGAATCTGTGATATAACTGCAAATACTCCATCTTGGGCAGAAAGAGCATCCAAAGTCTAAAAAGGAAATGCCGAACCTGCTTAGAAGGTGTTTCTGCTTTCTGTATTGCCACAGGCAAAAGAAATCCTCAACTATTTCTGACACACTACAGAGCAAGGGAGGAGTGCACAGGTGTCTTGGGAGTCAAGGTTCTTAGCAAAGAAGAAGATATGTTCAAGCATAGAGAAAGAGGAGGGCAGGAAAGAACGCTAGATGGCAGATTTGACATTGGAGGTTTCAGGGAATGAAACATGTCTCTGTGTGTGTGTGTGTGTGTGTGTGTGTGTTTTCATCCCTAAAAAGGCCTAGAAGCAAAGAGTCTCAGGCATAGTGAGATACCTCCAACTTGGGTGGTGGCCTCTACCTTCATTTTTTTACATAAGAAGCTGGGGCTGGGGTGTATAGGAACAAGACCAGGTCAAATACCATATTCTTCCAAAAACTGAGGAAGTGCTCAATGTAAAACTACAGGAGAAAAGATCCTAGGACTGCCTCAGATGGAACAATTTAAGAAGCAAGATGCTAGGAAAGGAGATAGCATTTAATAAAAACAGAAATCCATAAATCCATACCTGTAGGAAGCAGAGAAGGCCCCGGTGAGTTAAGTCTTTAACAGACTTAACGTTAGTTAAGTCAAGCAGTCCTTTGTGCTGTTGACATAGGCACAACCATATCAAGGGCCCCATGACCTAGGGCTCAGAGGGATACAAAGCTTTCCTCAAGGGACCAAGTCTTGACAATATGTGAAGAGGATATCCTTCATAGCTTCCCTACCTCCTGGATATTTACAGCCTAATGTGTCCGTCTACAGATACTGCTTCTACTGGTCTTG
Organism: Mastomys coucha; assembly: GCF_008632895.1. NCBI lineage: Eukaryota > Metazoa > Chordata > Mammalia > Rodentia > Muridae > Mastomys > Mastomys coucha. Next base: position 63,715,073 of record NW_022196900.1, on the reverse strand, counting down.
TTGTATACTTAAACCCTTCCTCCTTCTTAACTACAATACAATCACCTCAATTTCTTGTCCAGCAGTGCTGAGTAATCCTGCTTCTCTGTTCAACTCTACGTAAGAGACTGGCTGAGGTTGCAGGAGGCTGAGGCTTTGCGGTTTGAGCATCCACTCCAGCTGGTCCTACCTCTGCTGTGTTTCTGTGTGTTTGTTGTTTCTTTAGTCCCTCACCATCCCAGTCAGGTCCAAATCCCTGGATCTATGCTGGGAATGCCCAACCTTGCTGACAGGTGAACAAAGGGGACAGCTGGGAGGCTGCCTTCTACAGAGCGGAAGCTGGCACAAAAGGATAGTAGCAAGGGAGCACAACTATACAGCGACATTTTGCAGAATAGAGACTGGTCAGATATTCATCCTAGAAAAATGTAGATCTGAGACTTTTTCATGAGGACTATGACTCTGCAGCTCTTAAAGTGTCTTCTCACTTAATCTGTGGGTTCCAAGGGGAAATCCGTAATCATGCTGTAGAGGAGTTGAATAACATCACGATTAAATTATGAAGATCGGTGTCAACAAGGAGGACACAGGGGAGGTACAGCCTGAAAATGCAGCTCCTCAGACCCTGCTAAGCCTCCTGGCCAGGTATCTGCTCGGGCTACACCTTTCTAATTGGGAGGCCATGAGGGGCTATGTTCTCCAAAATGTAATAAGCCACAAAGAAAGGCTAGAGAGAGTTTTGATGAAAATGAACTAAACACATCAAAGATATGATCTATGTGCAAGGTTCAATTTTGAAGAGAAAGGATGCACTGCAGTGGAAATCTCTGTGACAATTATCTGTATCAATGTTAAATTTATTTGACAACTTTTCTATGGTTATGTAAAAGAATATATTTGTTCTTGGGGAAATACATCAAATATTTAGAAGGGCCAAGATATGTCTCTATTACTTTGAAATGATTTAGAAGAAAATTATGAACATGCAAATGCACATATGTATGTATATATGTAATACCTAAAACATAATGTCTATACATCACAAATCACATGAGGTAAAACATTATCATTGTCAGTCTAAGTAAAAGGCTTAAGTCAACTCATATGCCTTCACCTTTTGGCCAATTTTAGCATTTCCATTTTACACACACACACATGCGCACACGCACACACGCACACACGCACTACAGCTTAGGTCGGATCCCAACACACAGTACCAGCAGAAATGCTTTCTGTTTTGTGTATGTGTGTGTGTGTGTGTATGTGTGTGTATGAGAGAGAGAGAAAGACACAGAGAGAGAGAGAAAGACAGAGAGAGAAAGAGACACAGAGAGAGAGACAGAGAGATGGAGACATAGAGACACAGAGAGAGACAAAGACAGACAGGCATTGAGACAGAGACAGAGAGGGAGAGGAGGAAGGAAGAAAGGAGGGAGGGGGGAGGTAGGAAGAGATATGAGAGCAGACATGTATGTCACAACACACACACAAAAGAAGGTCAGAGGACAACTTCATGAAATCAGTTCTCTCTAACTTCTATATGGCGTCCAGGGACAGAACTCAGGTCTCCAGGCTTGCAGAGCAAGCACCTTTCCACTCTGAACCATCTTGCTCGCCCAAAGCAGCATAGCATTGAAGAAGGCCAAAACAGATGTAGGCTGAACTCGTTTAAAATAGTTTATGAACAAAAAATATTTCTCCTTCTCAAAACTAAGGTAAAAAACTAAATGATTACTTGCTATGTAATATCTGTCAGTTTCACCTTTCTAGGAAAAAAATCTATAATTTTATCATTGTATAATTTTATCAGATTGCACAACTGTAAAATGGGATAGTAATGAAATTCACTCCACAGGTTGACAGGAAAGGGAACATGAGAAAGGTCTGAGGAAGTGTGCTTTGTGAAAAGACAAGGCATCCACACAGGCAGGAGGAGCTACTGTTCGAGGGCCTCCAGCCTCCAGAAGCCAGGGATGCTGGAATATGTCTTTGTCTAACCAAACAGTCAGAGCCAGGTTCTAGCAATATCACAGGGGCTTCTATAAGAGCCACCTGGAATGTATAGGGCCGTTTTGTTTCACTAATGGATCCTATAGTTTCATTAAATATTTTAGGACCATGAAAACTCACTTTGCAACACTGAGGGTATTTTAAAAGGTGTGAGAGCAGAGATATAATCTCAGCACTTGGAAGATGGAGTCAGAGAGATCGTTAAGTCAGGGTCACCCTCAGGTACACACTAAATCTGAGCCAGTCTGGGTTATATATGAAACTCTGTATAGGGAAAAACAAAACAAAACAAAACAAAACAACAAAATCAAAAAAGAAAAAGATGACAGACAGACAGGAAGACAGACTAAAGTATATGACCTTCAAATCACCTTGCCATTGCTTACAATACTGCAAATCCTTCTAAAACCTTGGTCTCTTATTCCACAACACCAGTCCACAAAGTGGCAGACTGTAAACTTAACAAGGTGTCTAGAGGCTGAATTCGAATCCTGCCTGACTGCACTCGATTCCTACATGCCTGCCCACATAGCTTAGGTTTCCTGTGTTATGTTGTCACTCAGCCTCGATCCCCTCATCTGAGAAATGGGCAAACTCTCTATCTTGGTGGGTGTTTTCAGATGCCAATTGAACCAAGCTGCATGGAATCTCACAGCCATTTGCATTTGCTCCCTCTCCTTGATGCTGCCTGCCCTCTCCCTATCTCACCTTCTTGCCTTTTCTCAAGTCTTCATTCCTGCCTTTTGAGTTCTTATTATTTTATACATGTATTTTTATACATGCATATTTGCCTGCGGGTATGTCTGTGTACCACATGTGTGTATGGTACCCATGGGGGCTAGAACAGGGTGGTAGAACCCGTGGAACTGGGATCATCTATATATAACTTATTTGCTCTATTTAGAGGGCATCACATCCTCTAGAGTTGGAATTCCAATGGTTATGAACTGCCATGTGGACACCAGGAATCAAAACCAGGTCCTCAGGAAGACCAGCAAGTGTTCTTAATCACAGAGCAATATCTCTGGTCCCTTTATTCCCTATCTTTTAATATAGTTATGTGTCTACTGTCTTAGTTAGGCATCACACCACTCCACTGTGAATAGAAGCATACCTGGCCACCTTTGAATGACGACATCCACAGACACAGGGCCCCAGTGTACTGTGCAGGAAGCACATAAGAAAGTTCCCAGGTAAAGTTAATGAGTCACTGGTAAAGTGGGTACTGAAAACTGGTTCTCTTGAAATCCTCTACTCTAGAGGCTCAGAAAGGGATAAAGACAAGTTATCCCAGCATCAAGCCATTCAAGTGGTTCCTAGGAAGGTAGCCAGAGGAGAGTCCGCAGAGTGGTGCACAGCAGATAGGGCTCTATCTCAGTCTGGGGCCAATGGCAGTAGGTGGAGCAGACGTTATCAGTAACTACAACGTGGAGGAAGACAGGAAAAGGCATGCTCCCTCTGGTTTCGGAAAAGCTAGTGAAAGCCAGCCATATTGAGAAGCAAAGCTCTAGCTGACGAGAGAGAGAGATGGAGACCATAGAGACAAAAACAGGGACACAGAAAGAGATGGCTAGAGAAGGAGACAGATTCAGTCAATAAGGACAGAGAATAAGAAACATGAGCTATTCTTATAGAGCACCTGAGATCTTGGAAATTCAGTTTTAGCAATAGCAAATAAACCAGGCCAGTGCGTGGATAAAAACATAGACTGGGGTAGACTTTGGCCATTCTTTACAGCTGCAGGGTGACTGCTGGCTGGTACCAGAGGGGAGCAACAGGGACCATTCCAGTTCTGTCACTATTGTGTTAGCTCAGGTGCTACCCAGGGTCTGAAGGCCAGTGACCAGGATGGGGAATGATGACAGGCCTGTATTAGAAGAGTTTCTTGGTTTAAAGGCTTCTGCTATCCCGTGCCTCCTACTTGAGAAGTCCCAGATAAATGAATCTTCATGTAGGAGAGGTAAGAGTAGGACTATTCATCAGTGTCTGCCAATCAAATCAATTCAATGTTCAGCCTCTCAGCACTAGTCTGCAAAGCCGCCTCCAGATGCTGGGAGGTTTAGATAGATGGAGCATGGGCTGGCTGCCACTTCATCTACCCAGGGCAAAGGTCCCAGCCAGGCACCACACTGCCTCCCCCACCATAACAACCCTCTGGGAGCCCCTCACAGGTCCATTTAAGCACTGTGCTCTCCCTCATTTTGACCCCTTCTGTACCGCCCAGGCAAATACACTGTTCATTTGCTCCTCCCTCCTGAACCTTGTTCCTCTCCTCTGTGGGTGTCTTCTTGTGATGCATGTCTCTGACTGACACCAAAGGATCGCTGTCCCTGGGGTCTTGCAGAAAGAAGAGACAAGTATTTAATGAGTCCCTCTCAGAAAAGGAGGTGGGGGAGGGCTTTAAATAAGCAAATGCTGCATTTGGCTTTGACCTGCTGATTTACTTAAAATCTATCAGGCCCTTATTTACTCTCCCTTCCATAAGCTGCATTTTATTATCTTCACAGAGAGGAAGAGAGGGAGCTGAGGGAAGCAAGCAACAAATGCTGCCATCTTACCTGGCTTTCTAGGCCGACCTTGGGCAGGGACTGATCCCAACGGCCTCCAGAACGCAGTGGTCATTAAACGGCTTCTGCAAGAGTTCTGCCTATCTGGCCCCTCAAGGGCCCCACTGACAGAGGTCATCCTCTCCTCAACAGAAAGCAGAGACAGGTGGCATTCTCTCTCCCACCAATGACAACCTATTTTTCTCTCTTCTCAAACGTTAAATTTTTACTACCTTCCTTCCAACAAAACAAAACAAAACAGGACAAAAACAAACAAACAAAAAAACCCCAAACAGTCCATCATCATCCTTTGGTCTGCTAATGATCTGCTAGTCCAATCTCAATTACTATAAAATGGGATACATGGATGTCTCAAATTTTCTCCACAAAAGGAGCTGCACTTTATGGGAAGCAACCCAATTCCCACAATTATCTCCCTGACAGGAAGCATAGGCAGCCGTGCTAACCGTGGGGCTGTGTTTTCCTGAAATCAGAAATGAGGACGGACGCTTGGACAAAGGGTGTCCTGTTTCTGTTGTTCCCTGATTTGTGTACATGTTTATTTGAACCATCTCTCTCTCTCTCTCTCTCTCTCTCTCTCTCTCTCTCTCTCTCTCTCTCTCTCTCTCTCTCACACACACACACACACACACACACAAAACCACAATCACTCTTGGCAACCCCCAAGCAACTGAGCAACACTGAAGGCTGTTTGTGCTCCCAGAAAAGCTACTCTCTGACTCACTGGTCAATGTCCAAAGCTCCTCACCTCAAACACTCCTGCAAGGGGACACCTCCTCTTACCGCAGACCTGCTTCTCTTGTCCACAGGGACTGCTTCTGAGAAGACAGTACCCCTGACAGCCCCCACCATCACTGCAAGCAGTATATGTTGGTACATGCTGAAGGCCACCTTGGTATTCTCATTTGATGGGTTTGTATGAGTACATCCCAGGTACTGGACCAAAAGCTCCTTAGATGATTCTAACAGGTAGCAGAATTCAGAGAGGAGAATGATGGTTGAGAGAGCTCCTGTGAGCCTCAGGGCCGGCATGACCCCTCTCTCTCTCACAGATCAAGAAGTGCACCATGGACTATGTTACTTAAAGCCCTGAAACTTGATCTGGTTACTGAAAACTGAAATGACTCAGAATACACACCACATAAGGCTATTGGCAGACATGAAGTGCTCCACAGTATTCATCACAGAGAGGAGATTGCTGGTAAGAGGCAGAAAAAAAATATCCCTCCAAAGGGTTCATGCTCTAATTTCTGGGAAATGATGGAAATGAGTTAGATGATGAAAATGTGGACTTTGGAGCTCATGAGGTTTAGAGGAAATACAATGTTTCAGATTGATAAGACCATAGAGACACTGAGATGCTACGGATGAATTTTACACGTAGAGTGGCTATCAGTCTTTGGCACTCGAGGGCAAACAGTGATGGAGAGAATAATGGCCTCCACTGATGTCCAGCCTCTAACTCTGAAACACGTCGATTTGTTAGTGCCACCCCGCTTCCTACACCCTCTTTACCCAAGTCCAGTCCCAGCTACCCTGACCTAGGTTTGACTCGTCATTCCGAAACAGAGTAGGAAACTGCCCAAATGAATAAAGTAAAAGATAGGCATATGCTCTCCTTCAAGAGTCTCAGCTCACTGACGCAGACTCTTGTCCACCAGACCAACACTGGGAACAGCCCCAAGGCATCACAGCAGGGACCTGGCAGGAGCTGAGTCAGCCTACAGGTGGAAAAGAGAGCTCATGATAAGGTGGAGGTCACTTTAGGAGAAGGAGAAACTGAGTGTATGTAGTCAGTTCAGGGAGCAAACAAAGTCCCATACTATGGGGACCACAGGATTAATTTAGTTTTAATTCCCAGGAGGCATCCAAGACCTCCTCCTGCTAGGAATTCAGACTCCAATCTTCATGAGGACAGGCTGCCTGCATGGCTGTTCTTAGACTCCAGAGTGAACTCTTAGGTAAGGCCTGGCTGCCACAGCAGGGGATATCCCCCCAGCCCTGGGGTGGGGCTACAAGTTACCTAGAGCTTCCAGGCAAGCACTCCTGCTAATCCTTTCCACCCAAAATGCTTAAAGCACTGCTGCTCTCTTCAAAGAACAAGCATGAGCTCCACAGACTCAGCCTCCTGAGTCTTGAGATTACAAATTGTGCTTCTGTCAACTCCCTGAGACATGATCCAAAAGTGTGGCCTCTTGACATCTGTGAACTTCACTGTTTACCTCCGGTGAAACCAAGAGCTGGAATCTTTTTTTTTTTTTTTAATGTCTTCTGAGTGGACTCAGAAGGCAGCATATACTGCACTTAGCTCCAGAGTGAGAGAGGAATACATTATAGGTCATTTGCCCCTCCTTCCTTCCATTTCATGCATATATAAATGTGTGAAATGAAAAGGGAAACTTTCCTAATATTTATCTCCTATACCATATATAAATGGGTTAGTCAATGTGTACTTGTCCAAAATTAATAAAGAAACACAAGTGTCAAAAAAAAATTATTTCTGTTTTGAGAAATGAGATGTGATATCCTAACTTCACCTGACCCCCAGGCTCCAGTCCAGGACATCTCTCCCAACCCACAACTCTGTCCTCATGCGCACATGAAGCCCATACCATAGCTGACAGCTCCTCATTTAAACTCCGTTCCCTCTTTGCTGTTTCAGTGGAATCAGATGTCAGACTCATAGTAAGATTGTTCAGAAGGTTTCATAGAGAGAATGCTTACGAAGGTGAGCAGTGCTTACAGGACACCTCAAAGGGCAGGGTAGAGTCCCAGAAATAGAGCAGTATTGGCTCTGCCAAGCCTGGCAGAGGCTGTCCAGAGCTAGGAGAAATGGCTGCTTAAATCAAGCTTTGACGTTTGATGGTAGATCACAGGCAACCCAGTGGAAAGAAACTAAAAAATAGGGCTGGAAATCTCAGTTCCTCTGGCCAGGATTCAGGACTCAAGAATTCCAATAGACATCCAGGAGGCTTAAGCGTGGGCACATAGGCAGACAAGGAGACTGAGATAGCCCACACATGCCAGTCTCTGAGATTCAAGGGAGAATGTTGGGGAAGAGAAGAGAGCGACTTAGAGGGACCCAGAAAAGACATCTGTTCAACATCCCAGTTCATACCCTAAGAACATGCTGCCCCAGTCTCTATTCTTCAAAAGCCTAAGGAACCCCACACCTATGTGCTTGGGATGGAGCACAGATGGGAAAGGAGATGCTGGGAGGGAGGCCAATTGACACTCCAAGTGCCTTCCCTGGGCCATGCTTTGCTCTAAGCATGACTTAACTCCTGTCTCATTGAGCCTTTGCTTAGCCCAGAAGCTGTTAGGAGACCCATTTTGCAGCAGGAGAAACTAAAGGGACAAACTGATGGAACACCCAGTCCTAGACACGATTTCTCTGATAGAACTCAAGCACACTCAAGAATACTTGGCTTAAAGTGTATCAATGTCCCCACAAAATCAGCCTACCTTGCATCACCTGTCAGTCTTACCTACCTATCTCTCGTCCCACAGTGAGCCTGGGGGCCACCTAAGGGCACAGATGGTCATCTATTTCCCTTGCATTTTACTCTGCACCTGTCTTAATAAGATGCAAGAAACTCCCACATATATATTAACTGAATAAATAAAGCTGTGAAATCTTTCAACTCCCTACAATACTATTTTTTCTCAGTTTAAAAATAACCTGCTTTGCCAAACACGCAGAAACGTCTTTTCTCTCTTACAACAGACCGATGTTGT
>NW_022196900.1:63604607-63706769 GCF_008632895.1 Mastomys coucha | reverse complement strand
ACATATCATATTGAGATTCACAACTCATCACTCCCACAAAAAATCCCCCTAGGCTCCTTGTCTATTCAGGCAAGCACTTGCCTGGTAAATTCGGAGAATGGTTCAGATTAATTTTTGCCTGCTGAGAATGAGCTTGCTGGGTAGTCTCTCCTCATGCAAACTTTTTTAAAGGAGTATTAGGCTCACATCCTTGAGGGTCTCCCACAACCGTCCTCAAAGAGGGCTCTTGATTACAGCTAACAAAAGTGACATGGTGATTAAAGATGCAGACATGGCTGTTCTGCCTCCTGACGGCATGCTTGTATGTCATGTCATGGGACAGGGTTTCTAAAAGCCCCCAAGTGCCTTTCTGACATTTCATCATTAACTCCCCTTACCTGCTAAGCAGGGCAGCAGAGGTGAGCTGCTTAAGGCTCAAGTGGAGGTGGAAGCCTGAGGCCTAAACAGAGTCTCTCTCTCTCTCTCTCTCTCTCTCTCTCTCTCTCTCTCTCTCTCTCTCTTTCTCTCTTTCTCTTTCTCCCCCCCCCCGTTTCCTTGCCTCCCTCCCTCCCTCCCTCTCTCTCTTTCTCTCTCTCTCTTTCCCTCTTCTCCCCTCTTCCACATTCACCCCCCATTTTCATTGACTTGGAAGACAGAGAGCACTGTCAGAGCATAACAACAGAGCCAAGAAAGAGACCCAAGAGGAAGGGGGCCCTGCAGACTTCCTGCTGTTCATTCAGGGGTGCTTTCTGGCTCATAGCCACTGTCATGGTTTACCAAGTTCCTTCTCTTTTGTGTTCTCATTCTCTTCTCATGGCAGCCCAGGAAAGCAGATGATACCGGCCTTGTGCTACCCTGGCTAGAGAAGCCACCCAGCAAACAACAGGTGGAAACAGAACTGGAATCTATGTCTTTGGGCTTGAAAGATCCTTTTCCATACCTTGAGAATAGCACCTGACTCCTGGGTCTTTCTTATGCTTCCTTAGTGAGAGTCTCGGTTCTGGTCTAGAAATCTAGAGCATGGGGACCAGAGATGTGGGTGTGGGTATTCCTGTCCTGGTTGACACCAAGACTTGCATCTTCTACCTCAACCCTCTCTACTCAGGACCACCAGTGAGGCCACACCTCCTTCCTCATCTGCTGAGTCAAGACCACACCCACTCCACGGTCTCTGCTCCCTGGCCAAAGCTATGGGGCTACTGACCTGACTGAAGATGTTCTCTCTGGAAGGAACTCCAACCTTTGGTCATTAAAGTTTGCAATCTAAACTAGAAATACTTCAGAAATAAAGGGATCAAAAACATGATAATCAAATTCACATGAAATGGCTTACAAGAAAGAGCCAAACTAGTAAATCAATTACTCCAGGTATTTCACTGGGTTACACACACACACACACACACACACACACACACACACACACACACACCCCAAGAACAAAAATCACAACAAAAGAAAGAAACAAAAAGCAAAACAAAACCACCACCACCAACAACAACAAAAACTGAACTAGTCTTCATTAGGTGCCCAGTAACTGGCGGCTTCATCCTCTGCTATCTCTAAGTTTCTCTAGGCCTCTGCAGTTTAGGTCCACCAAGGAAGAGAAGTCATGTGATCAGCAGGAAGCTAGGAAAGTCTCCCCTCAGGAAGTCCAGAGGAAAACACCCACAGGAAATCAGAGGTGCAAAAAAAAAAAAAAAAAAATCTCTGAATATCAAACAGGCCTTTAAAAGCTGCATGAAAGCCAGGAGCCCTTTCCCCAAGCTCAAGTCAAGAACTTAAAATGTAAAGTGGAGATTAAAAACTAAGAAGCTCAAAAAAGGAGACATAAACCCAATATATTTTAAAAGGGAGAATTTTAAAAAACTGTCAGTATGATGTGCTATGCCTTTTCATCCTCCGACTTTTATCCCTCCTTTCTGGTGGCACATAGCCAGAAAAATCACAAAATAAAAAAAAGAAGTTGCTTCAAATAATCATAAGGCCTAAAGGCTCAAAAGTATTTCCACATCAGTATGCCCAAATAAAATGCTCTTGATACTGCTGGGAAAAATGCCTAATAGGGACTTTGGTCCTCATTGCACAGACCAAGGAAGGAAGGCTCTGGGAAGGAGAGTGGTCTACCTGGAGCTAGCTCTTTCCAGCAGAGATGCAGTGAAGTGCAAGTCAGGCCCCCCAGGCTTCAGGCTTTCAGGCTGGCACTGTAAACACAGGCAGGATATTGGAGATGGCCTATATCAAAGGCCTAGAGCTGCTATTGTTCAGGGGAGGGGTCACATCCTAGAGACTGACTGACTGGGTTGTGCAAGTCCCCCAAATAGAACATTATGAAGAACCACTATGCAAGCCACCCGGTTCCCAGTCCATCTTAGCCACCTCCAGGGTCTGAAAAACAGTACAGTTTCCATCACTGACTGCATTCCCCACACACAGATGATTAATATCTACAGCCACTCACTTTGCCAGGAGAGGAGAGGAAGGTTTTTCAAAAGGACAATGAGAACTTCAAGAAAAAAAAAACTTTAAGAATTAAAAAGACAATCAAACTTTTGCGTACTCTAGAGAAAGAGGCCTCTGTTTCTAACATAATTTCCCCCGAGTCAGCTTCACAGAGTGGCTTCTAGAGAATGTACTCAGAACCTCAGGCGTAGGGAGAAAGAACTCATGGGAAATACCTCAGCATGCTGAAAGCAAACAAAACCCTACAGGCTGAGCGCATTTATTTCTAATAAAGATCTCTACCGTGAGATAAAAAAGTTAAATGAAATTAAATAGCACAATACCCATGTTCACCAAGCCGCAGAGTCAAACACCCAGGGAGGCAGCTGCACCGGCCCTCCAGCGACACTGGCCACCAAAGGAGCAAGAGGGACAAAGGGCACAGTGCAGATCACAGCTAGTGACTTTGATAAGTGATCAGCAGAGGAGTGGGGCAGGGTGTGGTCACATGGGGAGACACAGGTAAGGGTCTACTGGAAATGCAAACAGGGCGAGGAGCACAGGGCACAGACCTGTCCGTTCCAAAGATAGCTGTGGAGTTAACAGACCACTTAGGGCATTTTGTACCATGTGTTATTTAGTTCTGGAGTGCAACTGGTGCTCTTCTGGAGGAGGGAGGCTGTCAGTAAACATAAATATAAATCAAACATAACATGCCAGATGTGGCTGATGCTAGGAAAGAAAACAAGAGTGGGGGTACGTGTCTCCATCTTTAGCTGCAGAGGAGGACATTTTTAAGGCAGTTGTCAGAGAAGGAGCAAATAGCACCGGAGCAAAACATTCAAGAAGGTGGGAGTGTGTGGCTGGACATGGCTGGGAGAGAATATTTCAGAGAGAAAAGAGAGCCCAAGACACCTGAGTCAGTCTGACCTAAGGACACTGAGGACTCTAGTAGGGCATGCTGGAAAGAGGGAACCATAAAAACAGGAGGCCAGCAATGTAGAGGCCAGAGCCAGGCTCCGGTGAAGTCAAGGTCCTTGCGCTAGATGTGAGGTTCTCAAAAGCCACTAACCATGGGATCTTAGGAAAGGAAAAACTTCAGGAGTATCCAGTTCGGTATTTGAAAGGAAAAAAAAAAAAAGGAACATAAAAATAAATAAAAGAAAGAAGAAGGAAAGAAGAAGGAAGGGAGGACTGAAAGGAGAGAGGAGGGAGGAGAGGAGGGACGGAATGCTCTATGCCCTGTCCCACTAACCCTCATTCTTTCATTGGGTGAAATGATCTCAAAGGTTAAATGTGATACTCTGTATCAAAATTACATTGGTGCCACAGATAAGACACTTGGGGACAGAGTGACATCTCTCACTCAGAAACAGGATGGTGTTAGGAGGAGGCTGTGGGCCAGAATCTCTGTAGTCCTAGGAGCTCATTGTGCTGAGCTGCTGATGAGTTGGCTCCACAGCTGCGATGGACAGTACTAGAGGCAACGTGGCTTTCCGAGGACTGCTGCTGTGCTCCTGACATCATGGGACAGAAGAGCTCTCACACCATGGGAGGTTGGTGGCCCTGAGGGGAAGCACCCACCCCAAGGAGGAGACAGCAAAACTGTGCTCATCTGAGTTATCTGCATGGAAGGCACAATGGAAACTGAGGTCCAGGCTCAAAGGTCAAACTGCAAGAGGAAGAAAAGGTACTCAGACACCCAGGTGTCTGGCTGCCTGGAAATGACCTGGGAGATCTCTGCCTTCGTGGCAAAGCAAAGGAAAATCAGCTCTGTTGATTAACAGTAGTTTATAACATTAGACATTGCTCCCAATAAAGGAATATTCAGCTAAGCTCATTGGGCAAGCTAAACGTCACCTGGGTGCTTTATGACCTGAACTGTCCACACCTTTCATTTCCAACAGGTTTTACACTCAAGCCAAGGCCATCTGTGGCCATTTCAAGACAAGCCAACTTCATCTCATGCTGACTGGGTCAGTGATGTGAGAGAGATAGACAGGAAGAGAGAGAGATAGACAGACAGAGACAGAAAGAGAATGAAACAGAGACACAGAGAGATAGAGAAACAGACAGGAAGAGAGAGAGAAAGAGAAAGAGAAAGAAAAGAGAGAGAAAGAGGAAGAGAGAGCAAGTACATGTACACATTCTTCTCAGTGTGACTGTGAAACAAATGGTCATGGGAAAACAACAGGGCCGTGCATGAGGTGAGGCTGCCCTTAATTTCTGGCCAAAATCTTTACTGTTTGCTAGCTTGTTTGAAACTTGAGTGTTAAGTTTTCTTATGGTATTAATATTCTTGGGATGAGTATGCGAAGTGGCCCTGGCCCCACTGTCCCTCTTCACGAAGACGAAGGTGAATAATATTTACAAGTACTTGTTCCACCCGTGATCTCCTCTAATTCCCTCAACAACTCCCCAGCCTTTAACTGGGGAAAGTCAAACAACTGAATCCAGAGCCCAGGGATTTAGGACCTGGGTCTTTCATTTCACACAAGAGGGAGGCTGAGGCATGTAACTTTCCCTAAGCAGATGCTTCCTGTAATAATTCAGAAGTCCCTTCCTATAATGAACTCAGCCAAAGGTAGTGTGGCATCGCAAACTCGGTGCCACGGGGAACGTCACCAGGACACACAGTAATGCACTTAGGATCAATGTAGTTGTTAGACCCAGGGTCATACGAAGGCTTTATTAAAACTGCAGCTCACACAGGAAAGTGGAGGGAAACACTCTGCGCACTGAATGGAAACCAGCCCCTATTCCAAGTGTGCAGAGGAATGAGAGCCAAACCTCCCAAGCTCCCTAGTTGCTGAAGTGGCTGCTGGGCAGCTAGACTGTGCAAACTCCAACCCAATGGCTTCCCACCTGCCTTTCCACTTGCTCGTTATCTGGGATTGTAAGATGCTACCTCCAAGCTAAACTGCACTGTCCACAAGACTACGGCATCAGGGTAGAACATGGGTAGCACCAGCTCTCACAGGGGGGCCCTGCATTTGCTCAGGAATCCTGGGGTGAGGCTCTCTGAAAAGATGGTTTTGTACATCTCTGTTTGTCATTACTCAGAGCAGATGGGGTGCTAAAATTAAGAATGTGGTGCCCCAGTTTTTAGGCACTTGCTGTTTCTGTGGAAATGATACTCAGTGCAAGGGGGTGAAGCCAAAAGAGAATGAGACCTCACAGTACAGTTGGGAAATTATGGCGGTCTGGGACTGTGTCAGTCTTCAGCAAGTGCTTTGAATCACTAACTGCAACTCCTTCAAGCCTCCTGGAGTTTCTGCATTACAACCACTGGTCCCCAAGACTTCTCCCTTCATAAAAAATACTGAAAAGGACACCCTCTAATCACCTGTGCATAGTGACAAACACAATCTTTATCCCTCACAATTTGTTACCTTCTTTTTTATTATAAAAGAAGTAAAACATTTTAGTGGAGCCTCTAATATTACCATGGGACTGCAGCATCATGTCTGTTGAACTAAAAGGGTAAGTTGGACTTGTTATGGAAATAGATGATGGGTGGATGGGAGGGTGGGTAGAAGGGTGAATGGATGGGTGGATGGATGGAAGGATGGATAGGGAGGTAGGTAGATGGATGAAAGTGTGGCTAGATAAGAGGGTGGATGAATGATATGGTGGATGGATGGATGGATGGATGGATGGATGGATGGATGGATGGATGGGAGGGTAGATGGGAAGGTAGATGGGTAGATAAAGTGTGGATAGATGGTGCATGAATGGATGGGCAGGTGGGTAGTTTGGATGGATGGATGGGTGCGTGGGTGGGTAAAAGGGTGGATGGGTGGATGGATGGATGGGCAGATGGATGGACAGGCAGACAGATGGCTGGGAGAGGTGGATCCCACAACTTAAGATGAGGGGCATCAACATTCAAATATACAAATCCACTACCATTTACCAATATTTGGCAGTGCTCAATCAGTGGTTATTAGCATACTTATTTCATAAGTTAGAAAGTATAATTCAAGCACTACTATCCCCCTCCCCCAATTCCTATGTTGACAGCTAGTGCTCAGTAGGAGACTTGGAATTTGTTGAAGGAAGGTTGTCTATGGTTGACCAGCTCTGAAAACACTTTACAACATATTGGCCCCTTGAAAAATCCATGAGTGTTATTATATTAACAATTTAAAAATGTTTATTATTAAAGAAACACAGTAGCCCTTTATGGCCAGATGCCACAATTCAGTTAAACCAAAAAATTCCTCTGAGTAAAAAAAGAGATATACTCACAAAGGGTCTGGGGAACGCCCACCATGGTCTTCTCCCTCTAGCAGGGCCTCCACCAAGGTGCTTCCCACTCCTGTCCCTCATCTTACGGTTCTTGCGCTCAGCTGTCACATGACTTAACATAGCTGCCACTGTCCTTTCTACCACTTACTCTTCATACTTCATATTCTGTTCTATGCAGTGTTTCAGTGTCTGTGCTATCCCACCAACCCCCACTCCATCCACTGCAGGAAGACCGTACACCTCAGCTAGGCATGCTTGGTGGGTAGGTAGTGGGTAGCAAGTTTAAATATCTTGGGATCTTTAGGAGACACCTTAACTTCACAGGCTTTAGCTTTCTCATCTGGATGGAGGGTGTTCAAAGCTCTTTGATCACTGTCAATTTAAGTAAAAATAATTGAGACAATAGTTATAAAGTGGGAGATTTTTTTCCTGGTATTATTTATTTTACTATTTAATACAATTTTATGAGAAAAACTACTACGTTCTCCATTGAAAGATTCAAGACACAAAAACTACGAAAAGAGCATTAGAAGCCCTCAGAGCAGGGGTTGACATCTACTGCACCCAGTCCTAAGTCAGCATATCTGGATTATCAGACTAAAAGGCAGGAGGAAACACTGGCTCTGACTGCTGCAAAAAGAAATATGACTTCAAAAGTGAGAAGAAAGGCAATGTGAGGCTGTTTGCCCATAATTCAATCTACTGCATGTCACTCTGTGCCTGGGAAATGAGTGCTCCTTGAGTCAGTGGATTTTTAAGCAGCCAAACTTTAGACCCGTACAAATGTCTTCTGCTTTTTTTAATGAAATCTTTTACATTTTATTTGCAAGGCTTGTTCTAAATCACTCCTACACTTGACAATCAGGCGCCATCCACCTTCCCCCTCAAGTGAAGAGTTTATTCTCTCTTGGAGAGCAATTACCGGACAAATGCCAGGCTGCAGAGGGTGTTTCTCCAGCAGCAGCATCTGTCTCGTTGGCAGCTCCTCAGGCAGTTTCATTGGCAGTACTAAAATGGCCAGAGGGTCAGTCAGAGCTCAGCAGCCCACAAGTTCTCGGGTGGCCTCACAGCTTCTGCTTGAATATCTCGAAGTCAAGAGAAAGGCTTAACCTCCCCCTTCTTAAAATTTGAAGGTAGGCCAAACCCAACTCTAGCTCAGTAAGAACCATTTGGAGAAATTCTGGGTTCTGTTGGGAGCCAAACATTCTCATGATGCTCTTTGCTTAACAGACGGACTTTAACAGCAACTTACATAAGGACAGCTGATACCCAGATAGTTAATACATGCTGCTGTAGTCAGCCTATAAAATGGCATATGGTGACCCCCACCTAGTGTCATTCACGCCTTTGGTAATCTCCCCAGGTGTGGGTAATCTCATGATTCACTTCCAAGAGCAGAACATGGCAGAAGTGAGGTGCCGCTTGATAGATTAGGTTGTAGAGAGGCCCTGCTGTGGAGGGAGAGTGGATGCAGAGAGAGTGACATCAAGATTAACAGATGTAAGAAGCCAGTTAACAGGGAAAGACTGGAAACCCAAAGGTACAAGTACAAAAACCCCATAGACAGACCAACACGAGAGACAATAGGAAGTACGTAAATAACCTACCAAGGGTCATGGGCTTTGTAGACCAGAACCTGTATACCTCTTCCCAAACCACTAGCCCACTCCCATACTCCAGAGTGTCTTCATTCTTAATAAACTATCTCTATTTCTATTAATGCCCATGTGTCCCTAAACAAACATTTGTCTACAGCACTGACCTCATCTTGGTATCCCAGCCGTTGCCCTCTCACCTGCTCTGATATAAAGAAGCTCACTACCACCCTGCAATCTGGGTTATGGGGAGCACCACATGACAAGGAACTGAAGGAGGCCTCCAGACAAAAGATGAACAATTGCTGAGGTCCTCCACCTCATAGCCTACTGTGCTCTATGATGCAACAGAGCCAGTACAGGTGAGCTGGTAGACTGCAGAAGCCCTGGCCAGTGCCTGGATTATATAGCGCATTTAGACATCCTGAGCAAAGGTACTCACTGAGCTGACCCTGAAAGCAGGGGACAATAAGTTTGTACTTTTAAGCTGCTCTGTTTTGAGTAATTTACTATGTAGCAAACATTAGTGAATATGTGTCTAAGTAGAAGAAGAATAGTCTTTGAATCATGTAAATCAAACTGCCTATTTCAGGCCTGCTCAAATGCTACCTCCCTGGGCTTACTCAAATAATCTCATTAGATTATTATTGTAGCTCAATTCTACCCATTCTTGCATCACACATGGTTCATGAATCTCAAGCAGTGAGTTAGTGGTATCCATACCATATGCAAGTTGCCTGAAATGAACATCGGGGACCATTTGAGATCTGCCAAGTCACAAGCTGCCTGTTAGGAAAACACCAATAGATTGACAGGTAATGGATGTTGAAAATCACTGCTCTAACAGGGGATAAAATACTCTTTAAACTGTATTTTGTTTTTCTGCATATTCTACACCAATGAGAACTATGATGTGGGGCTGAGAGATGTTCAGTGGTTAAAGTGCCATCACTCAAGCATGAGAGGGCCAGGATTTGGATGCACGGAACCCACCTAAAAGCACAGCAAGCACGGTAGCTCATTCATCATTCCAGAATTCATAAGATGGGGACAATGGATCTTCCAGGCTACCTGCACTACAGGGATTCTTTAGCTCTGAGTTCGATTTAGAAAGCATGCCTCAATGAATAAGGTAGAAAAGGATCAAGCAAGAGTCTAGACATCAACTTCTGATCTCCACATGTATACACACATGTTGCATGTACACCCACATATATGCAAGCACCCATATATAGGCAAATACACATATGCATAATGCATGCCACTCATACATATGGATCAGAGAAAGGGGATAGTGGATAGATAATGGATGCTAATACTCACTGATTTCTACCTGTTGGAGTTATTTAGTCTGCCTCTATGAGGAACAGGTAGGGGCTACACTTCTAAAACTTTTACATCCATCACCCCTTTGATCAAAGTTAATTTGACCACCTATTATTAAATTTCATTCTATCATTAAATTGCTACCACTCACAACCAACAGTGCTTCCGGAGCTGCAGAGTCCGAGTCCTGAACAAGCTTTAGCATTTGGCTGACTTTGATCTTATTCCTAGCAGCCATTTACATAGTTCAAGGAAGATTCCGATTCAGACAAAATGATGAGCATACCCCTAGACCAATCAAATGGGTCTAAAGGTGGAGCTAAGTGGAAGTCCCATCCAATCATGCAGTTTATGTGGTAGAAGAGAAAACATGGGTTCTTTTTCTGAAGAATGGGAAAGAAATGCCAGAAAGCATCACGTGATTTCTGCATTCTACAGTTTTCTGCTGTTAAAGTGCAATTTCTCCACTCCAAATACCTCACCCAGAACCCCAATGCCTCCTCTGTGACTGGCTGGTAAACTCCAAGAGCCCGGCAAGTTCCTGCTGAGACAGCAGACTCCAGGACTTCTCTATGAGCTTCTGTTCCCTTCCAGCATCCCTTAGGAGAATGATCCACAAGGCCCTTCGGCAGAGTCAACCTTTGATTTACCAATTAATTTGTTTTTTTTTCCACATTTTCACATTTTCTCTATTTATTCCTCTCTTTTTGAATATCTAAGTTGGTTCTACACCTTAGCTCCTGTCACTAGACCAATTAATTTGTAATGAAACAAAAGAGAATGCTCATCTGATTCCTTAGCCTCTGGATTGGGGACAGAGAACTTGGGTGGAAGGTGGGGCTCACTTTGCCACGCTGTCCCATTTATGTGTGTGAACAGGCTCACACCATCACGGTTCTACCTTTAGAGTGACCCAATTTGTGAGGATCGTGTATACACCACAGGCATCGAGTATAAAAACAGGCTCACACATCCCCAGCAGGCACGCAGCCTCACGTCCACCTGCTTTGCTTTTGTCCCACCCCCATCTACTCTAACAATTGTGGGCCAGGGGACTCCACGTCATTAGTACTGGAGGTCCCCACCTGTCTCTCCATCTGGGAAACTCTCAGGGGTAGTGACAGATCTTATTGAGTCACCTTGTCTTTTTAGAAGTGATGCAAGGCCTCGGGGCTCTTGCTAATTACTAGACCTGTTACTACTGTGTATACTGCCCCCTCTCCCTGCAAACAGCTTGCCTGGAGAACAGGAGTAGCTAGTGAGATGAGCATCTTTATTCTGCCCTAACACATGGTCTGGCTCCCAAAAGTATGCTACTGGTACCCAGCAGCTGAGGACTGAAGAGGGTGTATAGGGTCAGAGTCAGCAGCTGCAAGCAAGAGCAGTTGGCTGCCTCTTCCATGACAGTTATCCTGTTCCCATATTTGGAATCTGGGTGCTTCCTCTACATTAGTTACTGAAAAAAATAATGCCTCTATAGTAGGAGACTTCTTTAAGACCCCTCAAGTCCCCTTAATGTCTGTTTCTCTCCCCGCCCAGAAAACCCAGATCCCTGCGTTATCAGTAGCCCATGTAATCTCTCCTAGAGGTCAAGAGCTGCTGTTTTTTCACTTAGTAACTGACCTAAGGAAAGCTATTCTGCTTATGCTCCCCCTTCTCCTTGCCCACCTCTCCCTTAGAGATGCTGAAGGAAGCCAGATACTTGTGTTCTTGGCCTCCCTTCTGGCTGCAAGTGGCAAAACGATCCGGTTCTGGCAAACAGAGAAAAGCAGGGAGTGGGTAGGTGCTGTGCTATATGGGAGTCCCTTCTGGGAAATCATCTTTTTTTTTCTCCTCTGATTAAAACAAATAGTAAATAAACAAGGGAAGTTCCATCTGACTGTCCCCAGTGCCTTAGCTTATTTCTGTTTTCAGTGATGTATGAGGGTGATGTGGATCTGTGGTAGCTAGTCTGAGACCATAAAGAACCCAAGGAGCTAAGAGAAGGAACTTGAGCCCCTGACTGTATCTTTGAACAACAACAGTGACCTTGGGAACACATACTCCACTGTACCCAGCAATAAAATGTCCCTCAAGTCACCGTTTGCCAGATTATCAGTTGCCTCTTATTAACTAGCACATATTTCTCTGCAAGATTCTTGTTCACCCTAATATATATTGGTTTATTTAAGTTCCACAGCACAATTACAAAAACCGGAAATCCTCCATATAAAACCCATCCCTTTATATCCTGCCACGCACAAAATGCTTGCTTACACAGAAACCTGTCTATAGATAATGCTCATATATCATAGAATTATGTAGATAGCATCAATCCATGCAGTAAAGATAGAGATACACAATCATTTGTTCGCAATTTACTGTTGAAGACTCCTAGGCATTGTTGTAAATACACCACATATGTACGTCATTTATGTTGATATGAAATAGGTATTGCTATCATGACCACATTATAGGAAAGAAACCAAGGCTTGCAGAGACCTCAAGTTGCCCCAAGCCACAGAGACAGTAAGCACTGAACTGCAATGTAAAGCCAGGGAGTCCACCTGTCCAGTCCTCCTGACTTCTTCATGCTGAGTCTATTCTGTGTGATAAACAAGGTGGAATCATGAAGGAGTGGGTGCAAACAGTAAGGAAAAGCACAACACAACTGTTAATTTAGGCTAAAGGATCTAAAGGTCATCAACGAAACAAATTTAGTTTTGAACAGTGAGCTGACTTCTTCTCATGTAAACTGGTCTAAGGAAAGTAGATAAGGATCCTCATCTCACGGCTAATCAAACTGAGGCATACAAAGGAATAGTGTAGGAGAGCACACAGCTGGACCGCAGTGGTGGCCAGACACGGCCCAGGTCCCTTCTTTAGTCACTGTTTTGTGACTCCAGTATTGACCTTGATCTTACACAACTTCAATACTAAGGTTATACTAAAGTTCTAAGCTTATCTTCTGAGAGTAGGAAAACAGCCCAGAGAGTAAGAACACATGTTCTGCAAGCATGGGGGCCTGAGTGAAAGACCCTTGTACCCACATAAAAAAGTTGGGGGCACAAGACAGGCGGATTTCAAGGGCTCTTTAGCCAATCAACTTAGGCGAAACAGTGAGCATCAGTGAGAGATCCTGCCTCAAGAGAGCAAGGAGATGGCTATGGAAGAAGGCTCCCTGTATCCTGCGATGGCTTCTACATGCCCGTGTGTATGTGTGTGTATGTGTGTGTGTGTGTGTGTGTGTGTGTAGAGGAATGTGTATGCACCAAACAATACTGTATCACACTACACATTACACACACACACACACACACCACCCAAAAGCCCTAGCTTTCAATAAGCAGTAGCAGCTCCTCACTCCTCCTTCTTGGGAATTAGGAATCAGAGTTTACAGTCTCCTGCCTCTACAATCACCTCCTCGGAGCATGAAATATCACCTCATCTCAAAGCCTTATAGGAATTGTTTCCATCTCCACCCTATACAAAAGGAACCAAGGTTTATAGAAACTCAGTAAATCTCAGTAAACTATAGAAACAATGCCATATGCCTCATTCATAAAAATCTGCCCCCACTCTGTTCTCTTCATCCCATGGCCAAGGATGCCCAAGTCTCCCTCTGATACCTGACCTGACCCTTCTCAACTCCCTGAACTTCATCTCTTGTACTTTTTACACTTGACTTGCCTACAGGACACCTTGAATTCAGCATAGGACTACACATGAAATCCATCCTGGAGTCTCTGCAATGGATAGGCTCATCAAAAGCAGATACAACTGTTGGACTACTTGCACTGGAGTCAGAAAACCTAGGGTCCAAACTCTTAGCCTGAAACCCTCTCATCCATACAAATGGAGTGAAAGCCCCCATGCCAGCATGGCTTTCTTGGGTGAAAGGTGACAAGGGAGACAAACTTGCTTGACAAAGTACCTGGCAGTGTGTCTGCAAAGAGCATATAGTAGACACATTTACTACTATTATCAACAGCACAATTCTATTCATCTATCAAATGCAGGAATCTTTCCACAATACCCACAACAGATGGCTATCCAGGCTCCGCTAGAACATTTCCAAAGATAGAGAGCTTGCTAGTTCTCCCCATCTCCCCAGGCAGCCGGTTCTATTATTGGACAGCTCTCTCTGGCACGAAGTCTTTCCTACATCAGCCAAAGCCTGCCTCCCTGAATCCCACTGGCCTCTGTGCTGTCCTGTGGTGAAGCACAGCACAGCTCCAGCCTTTCCACACATTGGTCACCATTCAGAGAAAAAAAAAAAAGCAATTATGTATGTCCTCGACACATCCTCTCTTTTTCAGGCATTCACACTAACATATTCCACCTCCCATGGTGTGATTTCTATATTACCCATGATGCTCACTATGTCCTCAATGTGCAGCACCTACAGGGGACATGGCAGTCCAGTACCTGATCTAAATGAGCACTGTACTTTCATTAATGCATTTGATAATCGTACTGTGATAAAGTAGCCATATAAATGTCACAGCTGTGTAGCCTAGGGCTCAAAGGGAGGGGGACCTGTAAGTGTCTCTTGTATTAAGAGAGATCAAGCTATATCTTCTCCTATCCTATCCTATCTCTGTGCAAACCAGCATCAACCACCTGATTTATTCCATCAGCTTTTACTTCACTCAAGTAACAACTTTCTGAATCATTTTTCTACCATTTATATGACTCTGCTCTTCAAACTATTGATTGTGATTTTCTATAAATGTGTTCCAATTTCATCATCAAAATCAGCGTTAAAAGCAACTGTGGTGACTCATTTCCATTCACTTTAAAGGATGATTATGCAGAAAGATTTTATTAAAGTCACAGGATTTAAAAAAAAAAGTACATAAATGTTTAAGTGAGGACATAAGTGAAAATGACAATAGAGCAAATGACAATAAGTGAGGGACATGGTGGCCACTTCAGCCAGCTGCCAGGAGGCCCTCTCAACCAGGCTCCCTCTGGACTGCTTTGAAAAGGCCCCCAACCAGCAGAATTAGCACCTCTATGAGGGGCAACCCAAGGGGTTTTAAAGATCCTCAGGTGATTCCAAAGCCAAATTAGTCAGCCCAGTGCTTCCCAACTCCCTTTCTCTTTCTCTGTGTGCATCTTTGGTCTGTGTCTCTGTCTCTCTGTCTGTCTCTGCAGGGGTGTGTATGTGTGTGTGTGTGTGTGTGTGCGCGCACACACACACACACACACACACGTGCGCGTCTGTGTCTCTGTCTCTCTGTCTGTCTCTGCAGGGGTGGTGAGTATGTGTGTGTGTGTTTTCCTCTCTCCCTCTCCCTCTCTCCTCTTGGGCTTTTAACACTCACGTTCTGTTCTGACCCTGCTCGGATTGTTTGGGTTTACCCCATTTCCCGGATGCTACAGGACCACAGGCTGAAGAGCCAAGGCCTAAGAAATGTCACTAAATTCTCCCTAAGTTTCTCTCTAAAGCCTTGACTTCTTATAGATAACTGACTTTTAGTTCCACTTGACTGAAAGAAGTAGAAAGATAAATACAATGCTGGCTGGCCTATGCTGGGAGCTCTGAGAGACTCGGAGAGGCTTACACATGGGTGCAGGGGAGAAAGGCTTCACAGGTTAGGATTTTCTGAGTCATGAACAGATGGACTATTCCACATATGGGAGACAAGTGCATAGCCTGAGAATCCAGAAATGGTGGGGGTGGGGACAAAATAAAACTAGTACTTTTGGGAAAGCATTCTTCCTCTCTGTAGATACCACTACAGAGCTGAGCTAGAGTCCTAACTAGCCGAAAGCTTCTCTTTCTGTGTTGACTAGCATTGTGGCTGGCTTTTCATATACTTAAGCCACATCACCAGGACCTAGAATTCATCCTCTCCCAGAGCAGGATCAAATTTAACCATGAATTAAAACCTTAAGACTTAGCAGGGTATAGACCAGCACAGATCTGGCTATATGCTCCTAGGATGGTTAAGAACTATATTTTTAAAAAGATCGATTTCTTTTCCATTCCATGGCTTTTTTTGAAGCACAGGTTGGTTTAAGGTGTATAAGTTATTAATCAAGATTCTGAAAAGGTTGTAAACCAGTGAGGTGGGGTAGAGACATGTTACTGGGGGTAATCAGAAACAAGGACCATCTGGAGAGCCATGTCACGCAGTGCAGACGAACAGAGCTGATGGCAGTTTATATTTGTAAAAGCATGGTGTGCTTCTGCAATAGCAGAGCAATGCAGCCCCTCCAGCCCTCATGATTGGCAGGGAGGGGGAAAGTTACATGTGTTTGGAGTGAATGGAACAGCAGAAGAGGCGGACAGAGAAAACTCAGCCTAATTCAATCAGACATTACAATCAGACCTGGTTAATGTGAAACAATTAATACAATCCATTTTTATGCAGATTAGAACATTTCAAATTAACAGGTCAATAGCATTCATATGCTTTGAATGCGGGCTCCACCCGAGCCAGGTGAACCGTTAAGTGAACCAATCTCAACTTTATTACAGAGGACCCCTCAGACTCTTCAGAATTCACAATCCACTCAATTTGGAGTTAATCGCTCACATTTTTCTCTCATCTACCAGATATCCTCATTTAAGACAGACCTGCTAGGCTTCCTCTTATGACAAAAGACAAGGGGGGCATGAATCATTCATTAGCAATGAAGGTATCATTTTATCTGTTTATTTTCTAATTATGTAAAGTCAGATAAAGAAGCAGAAGCAGTCGATAAAACTAAGAGATACCCCCCCCCCCGCATCGTATGGGATCAAAAGTAGGTAATAGTGATGTGGGTCTTGGAATCTATAAAAAAACGTTCAATTAATGGTCTGTATTAGAGAAGGGGACAAAGAGGAAAAAACAGGATGCATTGAAAAGCCTAAATCTAGCTCACTTTGTCTTTCTGCCTCCCTGTCCCATGGTAAGCCACCTCCAAAGCCATATTTATATTCCTGTTCTGCCTGTCTCCCCTACTCAAGCCCCTTTCAAGGGAAGCCCTTCCCTTCCTATGCTCACCAACCCCCCAGTCATCCTTCAGAGTCTAATACTTCACCCTCAGCAAGTCCTCACTGCCAGGCATCTTCTAGGAGCTCATTCCCATAGGGATCCAGTCACCCACCTGCATCTCTGTTTGGGTTCTCTATTTCCTTGAGACTGCCTAAGTCCCAGGATGAAGTCCATTCTCTTTTTATATGTTGGGTGCCTTGCACAGAGCTGGCGCTGAAGGAACAGTGGTTCTGTTCCCCAAACTACCCCGCCCAGCAGCTGCTGGCTCCTGCCCATCTCAGGTTCCTTGCTTTTCACTTCCCTATGAAATGCTGCTATCTTAGGTCCATCCTGGACAAGCCTGGTGGCAGAAGGAAGGCAGACAAGAGGAAAAACCTGTGTTCCTCTTTCTGAATTCCATATAAATCATCTCTGATTCTCATGAATTCTCAGACCATGGTCCAGGCTGCCATGGGAAAGTCAGGCTGCTTTTGAGTCTTCCTAAGGATGCAGAGAAGAAAACCTTACAAGGATCAACCCCTAGCCCTGTACCTTAGAGCTTGGCATCTGTTTCTGAGCTTTAGTTTTTCTACCTATTAAAGAAGCTACATTTCTCCTCAAGGTTTGGTATGAGGACCAAGTGAACTACATCTTGACTGAGGATAGAGCTCATATGTCCTGGCATTCCCAGACTGTATCATGGATGTGCTACATTGGACAACTATGACTTATGATGCCCACGCACTCACAATTTCTTGGTGATGCATTGCTCTGAACCCATTTCCATCACTAGGGATGTGGCTGCAAGTCATGCTTCTGAGGACTGGGAAGTCCAAAAAACAAAGTACCAACAGTTAAGGGCCTGCCTCACAAGGATCCTTTCCATGGATGAAGATGGCCACCTTCCCCTTGTGTCTTCACATGACGGAGAAAAAGAGTTCCGGTTTCTTCCTTTTCTGGTGAAGGCATTAAGCCTAACATAGGGCTCCATTTGAGACAGCTTGGAGGATGACCCTAGGGAAGCAGCTGACATTCTCTTCCAGGTGTTTTCTGTGCACTAAAAGCAGTGGCCAGGTGCCCTTCTAGAGTGTTGGATATCTTTCCAAAAATGTGAACACCTGCTGCAGCTGGTCCCTCAGCAGACCGCCTCTAAGATTTTCAAGCAGTTAGCTCCTGCCATGGACAATGATAGAAAAGCAGTTGAAAAGGTCTCAACAAGTGGTACCATGTGTCTGAACATTCCTCCTGTGGCTAGGCAGCAGAGAGGGTGTTCAAATCCTGAAACAAACCCTAGAGTGCCCAGGAGCATCATCAAAATGAGAAGGGAAGACTTCCTGTCGGATAGGCACAGTGGCTCAACTACTGTCTCTTGGAGAGGAGTTGCCAAATCACTCCCTTTGCCAAAGTTAATTTTCCACTGGGTTGGAGAGATTTAAAACTCACACACACAAAAAATGGAAGGTAAAATTGGCATCAAGGTGTGGTGCCTCAAGCTTGTCATCAAAGCATTTTCTAGGCTGATGGAGAGGGTTCATCTGAAGTTCAACATCAGGCTGAGCTAGAGTGAGATCTCGTGTCAGGAAAAAAAGCAAAACAACCACAAAAACCCTGGCATGGTGATCCATGACTGCAATCCCAGCTCTCAGTAGGCTGAAGCAGGAGGACCATGGGATCCAGGCCAATCTGAGGTACAGAATGACACCTGTCTTCAAAATACAACAGAACATATACAACATGGGAATATGACTAAACTGCTTCCTTTGTGTAGTTTAAAAGAAACTTGCTGTGATATTATTTTTAATGGGGCTCTTCCCTGAGGACCCTAGCAGGCCATATTTTTAGGGAGGAATACCACACACCAATGAGTCTAATGGTCTAAAAACAGGCATCTCTTAGCCTTGCCTGGCTGTTGGCTACCGATGACAGCTGTTGCATCCTGCAGGGTGACATTTCCCCCAGCTGCCACCCAATCGGAAGCACAGAGCACAAGACACCTAACTTTGGAGAAGCGGAGGGTTTTGCAAGTTTTCTAGGTCAGATCATGGAAATTAGGGGTAAAATGAAAACCAAGTGCTCAGGAAGAGGATGGCTTGGGTAGACTCTGAGTCTAACAGCCCAACAGAGTCCAGCAGAGGCAGCAAGTTTTCATCTAGCTGGTCATAGTCAACCAACTAGTAAGTGGCAACCAGAGACACTCTACTGAAAATAGTTCCACAGACCTTACATGTGCTCAAAGAAAAGACTGTCAACTGGATGAGAGGCATCATTCTAGAGGCAGGCTGTAGCCTGGATGGCAGGTACATCCTACACTAGAACAAACATTAGTACTGCATTTCACTCTAATGAAGTACCTCAGTCATAGAGCGCATATTAAAAACCACATGCCCAATTCTTGGTCAAATGTCTCCCAAATCTTCCAAAGCTAAAGACATGTGATATTTCACAGAGTAGTGAAACAGAACCCTGGAGAAAGTCACTATTCAAGGTTACATCACCCAATAGCTAGTCCATTCATCCCTCAGTCAGTGGATTCTGCAAACAGGTATCAACCAAAAACAAAACAAAACAAAACAAAACACATACACAAACAAAAATCAAAACTGTCCAAAAGGCAAAGCAACAACAACAAAAGGCCCAACTATTTTTGTACTAAACATGTCCAGGCTTGACTTTGCTGTCATTAAAACCCTAAGAAAAAAGAATACTATAGCAACCATCCCAATGCATTTACATGGCTTTAGGTACACATAGAAAAGATTCAACATCTGCAAGAGGATGTGCATTGCTATTTGCAAACACGGTGTCATTTTACAGAAGAGACTGAGGATGTGTGTATCCACGTAGGTACCAAATCCAATCTGCTATAAGTACCAAAGGATGGTAGTGCTCACTAGATACACCAGATTCCATACTCAATGGCCAAATGAGATTCTTGATTCCCACATCAATCTTAACTTAGTGGTAAGAAACCTTAGCTATTCACATCTGCCTAGAAGAGTGCCTGCCTGTGAGAACTGAGATACTATATCCATACATGACTCTAAAAACTGCCGACTAGAGAGGTAGCTCAGGTGGAGGACTGGTTGTCTTATTTGCATTGGGCCCTGACTTCAGTCAAAAAAAAAAAAATGCACACTGCTAGATAAATTCTATTGGTCATTAATATTATTATAAGGGACGATCTAGGGGAAAGTGCTAAATTGCTTACATGAATTAAAAGAAAGTGAGGGTCTACCGAAGGGGTCGGCTTAGCAGGACAGTCAACCCCACAATGACTGAATGGGTATGAGTCATGAGGAAAAGGATTCTTATGCAGCCAGCCTTACAGTCACTCTCTTCCCATATAGCCCAGAAGAGGCCAAGAACAACCCTACTGTGTGCAAGCTACATGGCATGATTCCTCTGTGTCCCAGTTCTTGGTTATGAGGTTGGTGACATACATTCATTTGCATGACCATTACTCATCTTTTCCATTGCCCCTAATTTTTACATGGGGGCACTCCCTTCTCAGGACTCTTTGCATATTCAACCTGCTATTTAACATATGCAGGTGGACTGTCTCTTAGAAACCTTCGATTTTAGCCACACTATTTGTGCATTAATTCCAAAGTGGTTTGCAATTTGTCTCTTTCACACAAAAAAAAGTGAAAAAGCATGTATACACATAAATATTCCTATATTTGTAAGTTGGGCCCCAGCTCAAAGACATAACATCAAGAGAAAGTACCTAAGAACTCACCAGTAAATTTTCATGGTGAAAAATCTACCACTAAATACCTCGGAAACAGTCAATCAATAAAAATAACAAGGTAATGGATAGTGTTGTATTAGGTTAAAGTATAACATATGATAGTCATTAGCCAGTTAAGATGCAGTACTTGAATGAAACCCCGTATCACCAATGAGCATTTCTGATGTTACCTCAAAAGGTTATGGCAGTCATCCAGGGATGCCTGCAGTGTTTTACACTCTCCCTGTCTCTATGGAAGGGTTACCAGGGCAGTTCCGATCATATTTGAGAAGGCAGCTGGGTGACAGCTGAAGCATTGAACTACAATCAAGTCATCTGCTTCACGTAAGTAACCTGGACAGCTCCACTCCAGCTAATCAGCCTGGCTGAAGAAGAATTGACAAGCTGGTGGAAATCAACTGGGGTGGGAGAGGAAGGGCTTTTCTTGTTCTCAATAAACAAGAACACGTGTAAATAAATAGATAAATGCATGCCGCTCTTGTAGTGCACTTGGTTCTGAAGTGCTATCCAACACTGTGTCATTTGATGGCTAGGATGGTGCCTGTGTGCTGTGCAGATTACCCAGGCTTCTAGCAGCAGCAGCAGCAGCAGCAGCAGCCACCAGAACACAGCCAGGCTGCCCAGTCAGCAGGGCGTCATCTGCATCCTGGCCTCATGGTTTACTAGCCAGGTATCGCTGGGCAAGCTGTTATCTTACTGAGGACTCCATGTCCTCATCTGTAAAAGGGGAGCACAATCCTCAATCCAGAAGGAGGGAGACAATGTCCACTCAGCACCCAACCCTGAATCTGACACACAGTCAACCAAAGTCAGGCTTCTTTTGTGTTTCCATCTGGTAAATGGGAAGACAGCACTTGTGAGAGCCAGGGGCAGTTTCAGGCTTAGGGAGGTACTCTGGGAATCCTCCTGCAGTCTGTCTGGCTAGTTTGGATCCTACAGCACGTTCCAGTGTGTCTGAGAGTCTTGTGATCCCAAGGAGTTGTACATTGCCCTACTGTGACTCAGCACATGCTTAGCACACTCTTCCCTCCACCAGGAATGCCTACCTGTCTTTTCTCAGCGAGCATGCCTAGTTTCCGTACAGACACCAAGAGACATCAACTCTCTGTAGCATCATCCTTTTATCCTTGGCCACTTTCTCCTGCCTATCTCTTCCAGGCCATCCCCCTAGTGTCTGACTATTCCTCTCTGCTTCCTTTGCCCTTGCTCTGTCACTGATCTGCACCTGTGTACGGAGGCTGATGACCAAGCCTGACAGAGGAACCCCTGGAAAGCAGAGGCCCTGGTGTGTATCCTGTTTGATTCTTCATAGCTGTAAAAGCTGGAAAGAAACTTCTCAGGGGACCCACAATGAACGTGACAGTAAGAGCAGCTGCCCTCAATTCATGCCAAAGATTGGGGGGTGGGCGGTGTGATTTCATCCTCATAATGGCCCCAGGACATACATGCTCTATTTCTGTTGCTGTGCAAATAGAGAGCAAAGGGGGCAAGAACTCGCCAGTGGCTCCTAACCTCTCCACAGTGGAAGGTAAGATGGCACTGTGGCTTAACTCAGGCCTACTAGGGTCAAGGCCACTGAGCTGACAAACCTCAGTTCACTTATTACAAACTTGTGTGTGGGACACAAATTATATGGGCTGACTCAGCCAGGTTCTCCAAACAGCATCTTTAACCTTTGCTTATGATGGAAGATAGGAACAAAATAACAGAATCCTGCTTCCCATTTCAGGAAGGTTGGCTACATTCCCTAGCTGGAGGCCAAACAGATGCAGATCAAGTTCCCAAGAAAGTCTTCCCCTGCTCCTTCCATCAAGTCTTCCTCTGGCTTCATTTCTTCCTCCCAACTTGGCTAGGAGAGAAAAAATGAGGAAAATGGAGCCCCGGCAGCTACTTTAAGCTCTTGAGGAATAAAAATGACACATCATGGATGCCGTAAGCAGAAAGGCGAATGGGTCTTGGGTTCTCTGGGCCTTTCCTGAGTAGTTTATTGGCACTAACTCGCTCTTGAGGCTTCTTGCTATATAGTGAGAACGAACATTTTGCTCATGGAGGGCACTGAGTTCTGTCGTTAGCCAGACATATAATGCCAAGACTTAACGTCCCTGAATGTCAAATGAAGGTGATAATCTTATCTGTCCTTTACAGTGCCATGAAAATCAAATGGTAACACATTGTTAAACAGCTTAGCTTGGTTTCTGGCATGACAAGAGCTTTCTGGGTAGTCATTGTCAGTATCAGGCCACCTTGCAGGGGCTCCTCCTCTCTTACACAGGCAGCTGCAGCAGGGGAAGCCACCATCTTTGCCCATAGTGTTTAAGAAGATCTTCTGGAGTTCCTTGTATCAGCTGGCCTTACTTACTGAGATGCACCCAGCCAAACCTGGACAGCCACAGTAGAAAGGGGTTCTCAGGGACACACCTCCTACATTTCTACAAGTCTGAAGGAAGTCTGGTTGTGATGTCCTGCTCGGTCTGACCTTCTGCCACATACTGGCCTCAGTGCTCTTCTCCTTGGTTCCTTAGATGTGTGTTGTGACCTCTTTTCTCCCAGGGTATTAGCTGCCTGGGACACTGTTTTGCTCTCTGCTTGGCCGTGTCTCTGCCTTCTGCTGGCCCTCAGAGTCCGTTCTGCTTGCCCTGGTAAAGTGTCTGCCTCTGAAACCTGGGCTTTGTTCACTTCCCCTGTGGCCGTCAGTCACGGGGACAACAATCTGCCTCTTGACTTTTCTGTGAGTTTCTTACTAACTGATTTTGGCTAGTGCAGAAGCCTCCTTAGGCACACATTCTTGTTTAGAACCAAAGCCAGGGGAGAAGAAACTTACAATGACAAAGTCAAGCCTTGCATCTGGAGAGACCAAGATCAAGCCCAGTTCTGCCCTTTGAAAAGTGACCTTGCTCGATGGCTCACATTTCAGTACTAGAGTGGGTCTACTCCCTGCCAGGGATCTTATACCCTTGGTATAAGGACAGGGTTTGCAAGTTTCACATCTGGCCCGTATGTGTCCAATCCATGTACACTTCTTTCTCTTTATCTAATGTGTACTGAATGGCACAACACAGTGCTAAAGGAAGTAAAAACTGCCAACCAATTAGCACAGACCAGAAAGAAATGAGTGGGATTACACTCTTGGGGATCCTCCAGTCCCGCCCCTCACAAAGCCGCCACGCTCCTTCCAGACTATGGCACTCTGATTTATCTGTAGATTGCAGACAGCATTAGCATCTACCATGCGGTGCTGCTGTGGGGATTAAGTAAATTAATAAGCATTAACTGCTTACAGTAGTTCTGGCTCATAATAAAGCCCAGTAAACGCTGGCCATTATTCTGAGTCTGTGTGGATCAACCTAAATAAACTGATTATTTCTTACCATCAGTAAATGTCTACTCTAGAACCAATGGGAGTCTCTCACTGGCCTCTTCATTGGCCGGACACCTTGTCTGGCAATGCTATCTCTATACTCGGAGGAAGAAGATAGAGAAACAGAGGCAAGGGATGAGAAGATGACAGCCATGGGCAGGGATTTGGGGGAGGGGAAACAGGAAGATGTCCTCAGCATGGGACATCTCAGTCCCTTGGAGTCCCACAGCCAGTCCCAGTGCAGATAAGTGGCAATTAAGACACGGTCCTCTGGTGGATGTGAAAGTTGTCCAGCCCTAAGTACAAAGGAGGTAGCTATCTATGATGCTGTGGTCCTGGAAAACGCTTCAGTTGAGAACTCTAAGGATACTGGTAGCCAAGAACGAGCACCCGCCTGGAATCCAGGCATTTATGCCATTGTTAAGCTTATCCCATGCAAGAGGATTCACCACACTGGGCCTTTGTCCTCTCCTAAGCGAATTCACAATGCCCTCCATACAGTAAGCACTTACTACATGGCGGAACACTAGATATAATCGTAGCAGCCAAAGTGTAGGACTCACTAGGTTTGGTGAAGCGCTTTGCAAATAGGTAAGAACTGGTTTAGGTCACACACACACACAGCTCAGATGGAAAGACTACATATGGCCAGAGGATGAAGTAGGGCTTGTTGAACACACATGTAGTACTTCCCATGGGGTCACATATAGCCACTTGCTGTCAGGAAAGTCCTATGAAGTTAACATGTACAGCACCC
The DNA here is from genome assembly GCF_008632895.1 of Mastomys coucha. Lineage (NCBI taxonomy): Eukaryota > Metazoa > Chordata > Mammalia > Rodentia > Muridae > Mastomys > Mastomys coucha. The sequence continues at coordinate 63,682,363 of NW_022196900.1, read as the reverse complement.
ACCATACAGATGGCAGGGGCTTGAAACCCTGCTAAAGGTCATCTGACTCCTAGACCTGGGAGCCGAGTCTCCCCTGGTATCTAATACAGAGGAAAACCTGATAGGAAATCCCAAGGAGTTGTTAAAGGGGGTGGGGGAGTAGTCTTATACCTTTGTATCAAATAAGGAAACAGCCTCAGAAGCAATTCAACAGAGAGTCGAAAACTATCTTTTTCTTCTAGGGATCAAGTAAGTTAGAAAATATGCTTCTAAGGTGGGGTGAAATCTGTAAATGTATAAGTTTAAGAATTTAGGAGCTTAAGATTTAAGATCTTCCAGGTTTTTTTTTTTTTGAGACAAAAGACTAGCAATATGGGAATGAACGACTGAAAATAATAAAAATTAAAACTGCAATGTTTAGAAAAACAACTTTTTTTGTGTGTGTCCTGATAATTAAAAAGAACAAAGTAACGTTTGACCCCCAATAGGATATGCAGTTTGAGCAAAACCGGGTCTTCAATCATTTGGAAATGCTAGCACACGACTGCCTGATTAAACACAATTTGTATTGTCAATAAAAAATGCAAATGACTATTTTACTGGCAAATACAGCATTAGACTTTGCTTGATACGAGGATTAAATTGCATTTCAAGACCAATTCAGGAGGTCAAAATATAAATGAACATCCCATTCTATTGTCCTTAGGTTGTGGAAGCTGGGATAGGAAATACAATAACAAAAATAATTGCTTGCCACTGTGAGTCATTTCAGTTAAAATAAAATCCATGCCAGTTTTGCGCAGTAGAAAATGATATTTAAGCCCCCAAATGGGTCCTGTAATTTAGCACATAATTCCTTGAAATTCACATGCTGTACCCCCACTCATCTGAATCAACTGATAAACTCCCTTTTATTTGTATTAAAGAAAATGGGGATTAAGAGGTTGAGGACACGCATTGTACAGATAGTGTAAGCCTGGGCACCACTTTCAAGCCTTGGAGTCAATCTGGCCCAAAGCTAAATCGAGTATACAGGAATGATGTTTGACTGTAAATAGCCCCTGGTTGCAGATAGGCGGGACACATGCATTTCGAATCCCACAGAAAAATATGGAATCACAGATGTTGCTTTTGAGCGTCTTTATTTCTGAAATTACAAATAATCATTGTTGGCATCTGCAAGTGGAAAAAAAAAATCTAAAAAAGCAAAGAAATACCTCATCGCTGAGAGGAATGGGATGGGCGCCTCGGGATGCAGGCAGTGGCAAGGCGCAGGCGCGGACCCACTGTGCATCTGTGCTGAGGTGCAGGTGGAATCCCGGCAAAGCAGCGGTAGGGCCCAATTTTCCAAATTTCCTCTTGTTATTTTTCTCCTCCACACTTTTCACATTAACTTCTAGTAAGGCGAGTTTACACAGCCTCTAATACCTTGTTATAGCTATTGTCCTTCTCTTTATCAAAGCCTGAATTTGTTCCTAGAGCTGTTGGTAAACATGAGTAACCCAGGAAGAAATTAAAAAGAGGCGTTCTGATTGCATAGGAACGGTTAAAAAAGAGAACCAAATAAAAAAGATTTCGTTTGCTTGAAGTTGGCATTCAGGCAGAATTTGGAGTCAGAAGACACATAATGGAAAAATGCACTGGAATTAGGTATGATGGAAGCTACATGCAAAGTCAGTCTCTGGATATTCTGAGCAACAGGCTTGTGATGTGTGCTAACTTACTGAATTCTCACAGCAGTCCTAGTGGAAAAGTTGTATCACCAGCCCCTTTCTCACAGAAACCCTGGCTTAGTAACACACATTGCAAACAGATACAAGGGTTGGAGAAGGCATGGCTTGTGAGTCTGGGATTCTTGTGGACAACCTTATTCTGTCCCTTAGAAGTCTCCAGGTGTTACCTCTCTCACTACCCTGCTGGCAGGGTGTTAAATTGTTGCTGTGTAAGGTGAGCTTGTAAATAGATTTCACTTCCCATTTCATACACAAGGAAAGACCTGGTGGTGGAGTGGGGTGCTGCTCAAATTCTCACACGCCCTGGTGGGACTGGACTAAGAAAGGCAGCTCCTGCTGTGGCCTCAGCCTCTCCCCAAACACCACAGGCAAACCACATCCTAAATGGAAATAATTCACTGACCAGTCAGTACCCGGAGTCTAAGTGCTCTGAAGGTCCCTACCAAGAGGCAAACTCTCAATCTACACAACACAACAATGCTCTCCTACAAGCCACCAACATTGTACACACAACCCATAAACTCTCTTCTTAGCATCTACAGAAGACATCAATAGAATTCATTTCCAAAGCAACATCCAGATCCTTCTATGTGACAAAGGCTGCCTGAGACCTGTATTTTTTCCAGCATCCTCCTGATCCCTGTGCCCATCTGAGGGTACACAGTCCTTTTATTCTGAATCACACCACAGGGTCCAGCTGTGCCTTCACTGGTCCTGATGCCCTTGCAAGCTCCCAGAGTCTCTTCAAGTCCATGCTAAAATGCATCCTTAGGCAGGCCATCCTGATTTCCCCCATTTAGAACAAGACCCACCTCCTGTGCTCCCATCTGCCTCCCCTGCTGTGGTTTCTCTGAAACAGGCTCTAATGCACCCTGCCATCCTGTTTGCTTTGCTCTGGGTTACTTTCACACCCAGAGCAGCACTCGACATGCAAGCAAGAGCTTATGAATATATCTGTGCCTGTGCGCATGGAACAAAGAATGACAGATGTGAGTATCCACAGTAGCCAAGGCCACCTACCAAAGTCCTGTTCTCATGCTTCTTGCTTTCTTTTCCCTCTCCTCCATTTGCATTCCCTGTATCTAATTTATAAACGAAGAGTTTCATCTGAAAATCCTTAAATGCTACAGCATCATCAAAGACACATGGACCCCTGGGCTTATATTAATATGATTGCTGTTGGAGATGATGGCTACATGGATGGATAGGCAGAGAGTAGATAAGTCATACTGATACTTGATTGATAGAGGATTGCCAGGGGAGAGCTAGCTAACTACAGACAGACAGATAGACAGACACATACACAATCATTTGTTCTTACCATGCTCAGTTCTCTCCCTGCACTGGCCATTCTTAACATTTCTTGGTGTCTGCATACAAGCATCTGGATGCAAGTTGAATTTTCTGTTCCAATTTTAGAAACAAACCTGTTCTTATTTTCATGTGTTCTCAATTTCTCTCTCTCTCTCTCTCTCTCTCTCTCTCTCTCTCTCTCTCTCTTCCTCTCTCTTTTTTTTCTCTCTCTCTGCTCACCCTCCCTCTTTCCTGTTTCTCTTTGCCACAATCTCTCTCCATCTCTGTGTCTGACTCTCTGTGTCTATCTCTTTCTGTCTTTCTGTCTCTCTGACTCTATCTCTGTTTCTCTCCCTCTCTGCCCCTCCCTTACTCCTCTCAGAAAAGCAAACATGCCTGGTGCCAGGGAGACATATACATGATGTCCAGCTCATCCAGCTAAGTCTAACTCTTCACCAGATGTGATCACTGAACACTATAGGGTTTCACCATTACCCTGGCAGTCCACACTCTTGTGCAATACTCATACTTTGCCCCTGCCAAGGGCAAGCACTTGGAAAAGCCATTTATCCTGTTAGCCTAATGCTAAAGTTGAAATTTCTACTTCCTATGGTTACTTGAAGGAACAAATGAGACAACATATGTACAAGAACTTCATGAACTCTTAATATTAAAATGCTATATCACCCTGGTATACCTATTTACCTTTTCTAGAAGGTTTTATATATGTAAACAGATTTTACTTATTTATTTGAGACAAGATCTCATATACCTCAGGCTGGCTTTGAGCTCACTCTCCAGCCAAAAATGATCTTGAATTTCTGATGCTTAAGACCCTACATGTTGGAAGTGAACCACCATACTTGGTTTATGTGGTACCAAAGATGGAACCCAGGGCCTGGTGCATGGTAAACAAGCCCTCTACCAACCACACTACACGCTAGGCTCTTAAAATGTGTTTTGAGATTTTATTTAGAAAATCCGACTTCCCCTGCGGACCTCACAGTATATTACTGTTAGTAACAATCCCCCTACTATTAGATACAACACTAAAACTTATAACTGCTATCTGTGCATGAGTTCTCAGTGTTCAAACTCTCCCAGCTTCTCCCAGTTACTAGGCGACTAGGTCAAGATTTTTAGAATCTACATATGTTTGAGATCATGTGGGATTTGTCTCCATGGACCTGGACGAATTTTACTTACTATAGCATCTTGTAGGCCTTTCCAAGTTGTTACACATGCCTGAATAATACATCATTGTGTACATATCCCAGGTTTTATGTATCAGTTCATCCCCTGACAATCAGGTTGATCACCTTTCCTGGCTATTGCGAGTAGTGCTACAATGCCACATGGGAGGCCAGATGACTCTTTGACATATTGATATCATCCAGGAGTGGGATTTACTTACCTTCCTGCAGCCTCCTGTTCTCCCTCTGTGAGAAAGGATAAAGCAGGGTTTATCGCTGAGCGAGTTTCAGATGAAAAAGGGCACACGCACAAACCTGACACACTACTTCTACTCAGTACTTGTCCCTAACCTACCCAGTTCCACCGTCTCACTAACTTAAGAGAAAATGGTGACATCTTCCTTTAAAGGCTCAACAGATGATTTTAAACCCTTTAAGAAAACATCTCATTATGTTCTTATTACTGGATTGCTATTTCTATGGAGACACATGAGAGAAAGCAGTCAGGAGGAAGAAGCGTGGTAACAGAGCCACGACTTCACGATGACACTTTAATTGAGTTGTATGTTTAAGGTACTAATAGACTCATTTTACAGTCGCCTTTTAATCAAAGTCCAACCAGTATTTGCTGAACATAATCATGTGCACATGACTGTTTGCTGTTAGAGTTGTCAAGGATAATAATTAGAAATATGAGTTGAATGTAAAAATTAAGATATGGTCCCTTATCATAGACTTTACAATCTGGTTAGAAAGACATTAGCACTGAAAAGTTAAGGATCAACTAAAGGTTTTAATGTTGAAGCAATAGATAGGTTATTCAGAAGCAGGACTTCTAAATCTAGTTTGACTAGTTTCCAAGTCAGTACCATGATGCAGGACGTTGGAGTGTTGTAAAGATGAAAGAGACTATGAAGAATCTACAATTGTTTGGATTCATCCAAACTTGATAGAAATTTTTGATGGGCATTATTTAGAGCAGCTTCGAAGATGCCTAGGAGTAGAAGCAAGGGAATCTATGCCCTTCTTAATATCTTTAGGAGAGGAACTTACAAAGCAAACAATGAGAGAGGCTTATTTTCATTCAGTCCCTTGAAAATGGGAAGGGAGGCAAAATCCCTTTTAGATAATGGGAGCCCCTCTCCAGAAAGACAAAGCACCTAAGGAAAACATACAGTGCCAGGCCCCAGAGATCCCGACAGTGAGCTAAAGCTGTGATGGTTGGAACACAGGTGCATTCTTCTTGGTTCCATTCAAAAGCACGGGGCCTGCCATCAATTCGTAAGTGGCCTGCATTGGAAAATCAGGATCCAAGATCTAATGGAAGACCAGAGAAAATCCATTCTGCTACTTAGCTCAGGAGAACCTCTGCCTCAGTGTCATGGCCTGTAAACTCTGTCTATCAGACACACTGTGCTCAAATTGATCAGGCAGCCATTTGTATTGATTGGAGAAGGCACTGTGAAATGAGTCACTATAACCATTACTAGACTAGGGAAGACGCAATCTGCATTTTCTTCAATTCCTTTGGAGGCTGGGGGATGGCAAGGCCTATGTGGCCAGCCAGGTTCAATGTGTGACAATCAGTAGCATTTATAGTGTTGGGCCTATGTCGTGTCATAAGCTAGGTGTACACACTAAGTCATTTCTTTTTTACAACCAGTCACATTGGGTCCATCTGTGCTGAAGATGCAGAGTCAGAACAGGGAGGACCATCTCATAGCTAGTGAACAGGATTCTGAAGTCAGCATCAATGTAAGTACACACTAGAAGGGCCTTCCAACCCCAGCCTTGTACTGAGGTCCATCTTCCCAAGCATGTAGATGGTATGTCACAGAACAAAGGGGACAGAGGCTGGGGAGGTTGGGGATTGTTCAGTAGGTACTGTATCTGGGTTTCACCTGGCACCTACCATGATTATAGCCCTTACTATGGCTAGGTGCTAATTTAAGAACTGCAGTTAGAGAAGACCCTCCTTACATGTGAAGACTTGAGGACTCATACCCATCAGTACCTGCCTGAGGTTGCACTCAGACCAGTGTAAAGCAGGAGCCACTGTGGGTGCTTTGACCTCAGAGGCTGTACTCTAGACTGTATCCCTTATGATAAAGGCATCTGCAAAACACTGCTCAACAGTTGTCAGCATCCACTACACATTTTTCTACTATGTTGTATGCAGCATCATGCCAAGTCTAATAGTAACAGTGAAAGTATTTGTGGGCATTGGCTGGGTGAATTTTTTTTTTTGCCATGTAAACAAATGTCTGCTCATCCCAGAAAGGGCACGGATGACAGACCAAAAAAATGCTGCTACCAAAGCCAATCTTTGTGAACCAGTGAGTTTATTAGCATTGCTTACTGGAGCATGGGGGACTTGGAGGCAGCTCTGACATCACAAGGTTCTGGCTATATTCCTGGAATTCTCTTCTCAACTTCTAGCTAGCTCTACCAAAGAGTTTCTTCTCACCCAGCAGGTATGGGTTGCTTATATAAACTTGGAGAGGGGTCTTATGAGTCTTCTCATTCTCTCAGCTTCTTGAGTCTTTTAGGTTTCCTCATGAACCTCCCTTCTCTGCCTAAGAGGAAATATTTCAAATCCAGGAAATACGCACACAACAGCATCATCCCTTGCCTTACCTATTTTATCCTGACAACAGTGCTGTGAGGCCAGAACTACTATTATATCTATATTACAAGAGAGGAAACTGAGGCAGAGTTAACCTCCTTGTCCATACATAGTCTGTATTAGCGTTTGGAACCAGAGGGTACTAGAATGGAATCCATTTTGTGGCTTCCTCTTTTCTTTGTCATAGAGCATTTCCCCGATCTAGAACTTTCCACTCCCCTTCCTTGTCTAATTCCTGCATCCTCTTCTCTCCAAAACAAGGTCTTGTCTGACATTCTGCTCCATGCTGATTGGTCAGAAGAACCCATACTGCACTACTAGACTTTATTGAAAAGACAGTTTCAATGTTTATCTGCCTCTGACTGACAGTTCCTTTATGCGAGGGGTCACATTTTCTTACCTGTGATGCCAGGTGCAGTATTTGGCATATAGTGTGTTCAATAAATGCTATGCTCTAAGGCAGTGGGCTGTGCTTTTGAGATGAAAGCATAGAGTGACTAAGACTTTCAACATGCCAGCCACAACACATAGATATCAGAAGCCTTGGAAATATTCTCCCCACTTTATGAGATGGCAAATTGAGGCTCAGGAAGGGTAATGAAGATGCCCTGAACCACATAACTAGCTAACAGCAGAGGCAACACACCAACCAATATGGTCCAGTTCCAGAGTTTGCACTGTCTACATCCTCTGTCCCACGCTCCACGCTGCAGCTCCTAACTTTTGTCCCTGACATCACTGAGATCTCTCCTAGAACACTAACCTCCCAAGAACATGCCCAGCTTCTCTCCCTGTTAAAGGTAATGAGCTAAGATAGCCTTCAGCTATACCATTGTGGTAGAGGCTGGAAAAATTAATCTGGGGCTGCTTTGCTGTTGCTGCTTGGGAATCAAACCGTGAAAGCTAATTTAAAGGCTTTCACAGTTGGTTTGAAGGAGGAATGTCATAGCTTGGAGGATGGTAAATTGTGCACAATCAGCTCAGACAGTATTGGTGCAGGATACCTGGGAGCTGCCCAAACAAAAAGGCTCCTGTTGTCTTCCCAGTGGACCAAGGGCAAAGTTACAGAGAAGGTGCCACTTGTCCCAGCAGAAGAAAGTATAGAGAAGTCAAAGGTGTCCATGATGGGTCCGTGCATTGGTATTTTGGTCCTGGTATGTCACATCATTATAGAGGAGTAACAGTGCTTCCCTGGGACCACAGACTTTGTGGCACACAGCCTATGGACCCCAGCTGTGAGATAGATAATATGGTATCTCATCACAGAGCCTTGTGAGGATGTAGCCTTCAGGAAAAAAAGTGTTACCTCTTCATAGCAAAGACAGCCAAGTGGTTGTTTTGTTTTGTTTTCTCTGTATAGCCCTGGGCATCCTGGAACTCACTTTACAGACTAGGCTGGCCTCAAACTCAGATATCCACCTGACTCTGTCTCCCAACTGCTGGAGTTAAATGTCTGCACTGCGGCCTGGCAGTATTTGCTGTTTTATTATTATGTCAAACGCTGCCTTCATGTGATGTGCCCTGCCCAAAGGAGGAGCCCAGACATTCCTTTTCATCAATATCCTGCTGCATCTCCTTTGCATCATTTTAGAGCCCATCTTCTTCATGATGACCACTGTTGTCAGAATGATTCACAGAACAGAATGTAATGGGCTGTTCATCTTTGGTCAGCCCCACTGAAAGAGAGCATCGGCAGGAGTCTTGTGCCACATCTAAGGACCTCTTCCCTCCTGGGATCTGCCACTTTCTATGGGCCAGGTGGGCTTGCGTTGACCATTTGCTTGCCTGGCCCAGTGCCTAGAAAGCAGGTAGCCCACCACAAGATGATTGCTTTGGATGACCAAGTGACATACTGGACCCTCCATTTCTTCATCTGAAAAGTGAAAAGCACAGCAAGTGCCTTAGATGAAGCAGATATGCATGGAAGTAACCTTATAAAGAGGAAATGAAGGATGATACTGCAGTAAAGGTGAGAGGGGGCAGACAAAAGCCAAGCCACTGACACCTCTCCAGGCCCAACCATTATGATGGAGTTTGGGTGAGAGCAAAGTCACCTGTTTCGGCCTGTCTCTGCAGCTATTCTGAGCTCTTCCCTATGTGATGTCTAATGCCCAAACATCTCCCTTGAAAACAATCTCTCATAACTACCTCATAACTACCAAAGGGGGAGAAGGATTTAATAAAAGAATTTTAATAACAGCAGTTTAATTTTAAGGCAAAAATAACAGTAATTACTTGGAGCCTTCATAACATTTAAAATCTGATTAAAATGTACCATCATTTATGAGCTGAGATGGTTATCGTGTTTCATGGCCCTGCAATTACTGCCGGTGTCTGTGAATGGAAGCAGCCCTGGATGGCTTCCTTTCTGTACTTCCAAGGTTCCCCAGTTTCTCAGTAGAAAGAGCAACTTCAATGTACAGCTGATGCAGGAAGGGAGTGGGTATTCAGGGCTGTCCAATAGCCACTGGGTGTCAGGAACTGAGGACAGTGCAGAAATACAGCTAAGGTTAATGGTGTCATTATCAACACAAACACCTGAGGTTGAGAGAAGTGGGTGACTGGCCTGGGTCACTGAAAACAAAGTGGTGAATTAGATTCAAACCTAAAGCCACTTGCCTTCTGAGACTGCATGCCACTAAGATCACAAAATGCCCAAACTTAGCTGCGTCATTCTGAAATCACAGCTTAGATCCATCAGCCCAGGGAGAGTTCCCACCATCTTAGAGAAGGCAAAGGACAAAGGACAACAATGGAGCAGGGACAGAGGAAGAAGGAGGAAGCAGTGGAGACAGAGGAAGAAGAGGATAAGAGAGAAAGAAACAGGGGAGAGTAGGAGAAGATAAACGAAGCAGAGGAGGAGAAAGATGAAGATGAGGAAGTAGAGGAGTTCACATACCAGTTAACTTGAAAGTTTTGACTTGATTTTACAGATCAGACTGCCAAAGTCCTTAACATATTTTGCTTGTAGAATGTTACTCCAATATTTTGATGTGAAAATCACAATATACTTAAACCCTCATCCTTTCAAAAAGCCCTCGATGGTTAAACATCACTCCTTGACAAGGCTGTGGTAAAGGGGTGAGGGGAGAGAGAGAGAGAGAGAGAGAGAGAGAGAGAGAGAGAGAGAGAGAGAGAGAGAGAGAGAGAGAGAGAGACTGACATTCCATATCCATACAAGCCATAACATCATCTGAGTGAGTAGAGTGACTGAGGAAAGGCAGTGAGGGAGGAATGATTGAATTTGGATCTGGCAAGCATTCCCAAGAATCAAGCTGAACAAACACAGTGAAAATGCTCAGGAGAGGCTGTGGGCTCCAGTGCCACACATTTTTATACCAAATGGTGCAAACAATTCTCACCTTCAATCCGCAGCTTCACTTGTGAGCATGACACTGCTACTTGCCCTCCCTATCTTGCAAAGCAGGCTTGCAATGCGCATAAAATGAACATCCCGTCTCTTCCACCCACAAGATAAAGGGTCCACCCGACATGATGGCTGTGATCTGTTCCTGCTGTAATTTACTAAGATTCTATTGCTACAAAAAAGACATGTAGGATGTAATTTGCTGCACAAGTTTCTGAGATAACGGGCAGCTCAAATGGGACTTTTATTACCATCCAATGATCCACTCTGGTTCTGGGGTTCACAGCCCCCAAGCATCAAAGCACACTTAGCTTCATTTTTATCGCAGTGATTTCAAAAATCTCACCGAAAATGTAAGCTGAATGGTAATTTCATTCCTAGCGATGTGTTATTGTCTGAGCCATAATGTAAATGCCCATCCTAAATTGTGCCAGTTATCAGTGCTAATGAAAGACTAAAATGACATTGCTAATCCCAAGGCCTGTGTTAATTTGGTTTTAGGCATTTCAGGATTTCTGAGCATTAGATTTGCCTTCCCTGTCCTATACAGGCTAAACCTCTGCTACACAGGAACTCCCCAGATGAGAGTCCCCAGGGTTTTGGAATGTCTGAAAATAACCTCTTTTGCATGAATGCACAGGCTAACATATTTCCCCTGCTCTGAAGGGAAAATATCATTCAGGGTGCTTAGCATACCCCTGTACCACCCTGTCCTGCAAGGAGAAAGCACAGATCCAGGATCTGTGGGGGGGAAGCTGTAGCAGGTATGAGCACAGAACACAGTAGTGAGGGTTTTCTCTCTGAGGGGAGAAGTAGCAAGATAAAGAGATGGACAGAAACTAATTAGACCCATCTGCACTTTGTCCAAGGGTCACTCCGAGAGGACATAATTGTATGTGACTACAATGCTGATGTTAGCCCCTGTACCACATTAATTATCTCTGCAGAGCCTCACTGTCTCGTGGCTTTCCAGACAGAGGGATGTAAGTTTCTCCACGGGCATGAACTGAGAAAGAAGCTTCCTCCATCTCTGTAGTTATAGATGTTTCTAACTAGGTGTCTGGTTCCTCTAATGGCCGCATGATCAGGAGTCTAGTGTTCTTTCTAGTAACCCATGATGGCTCATCAGCCCACATTGTCCTGACCAACTGGACCCCGTGATGTTAGATGTTTAATTCTTATGATTTATAAGGCTGAGTCTATCTATGTCATCGTGGTCTGCCTTCAGTTAGATGATGGCACAGAGTCCTCGCACAAATGTTAAAGAACCAGCCCTAAGTTGGATCCTAGGGACTTTGCAGGGGCACAGCAGAATTTGAAGACAGGTTCCTTTAAGGTCATCACTAACTGTGAACTGTCACCACTGCCATGCTCCAGGTCAAGATGACACTCCTTTGCAGGAGTGTCGGGAACTTTTGACAATAAGCCATACTAACGTGTATTTATCGCTGATAAGTGCTTAGTGGCACGGACAGAGGGTAAAGCTGGGTCAGCTCCTTCCAGGTCCCTTCTTCAGCCAAGTGGGAGTGTCCTATGTGTTGAGACCAACTCTCAGGGTGGCACTCAGGAAGAAAACAACAATTACAAGCCCCCTACCTGGTTGAGTCAGTCTTGAGAACATAGAAACTCCGTCTGGCATTCAAAACAATGACCTTGGAAATGAAAGAGGAGCAAATCCCAAATCCCAGTGACTTCACACACACAGAGCCTGTTTCATGTGTCCTCACAGGAAAATGCCTCTCACTCGAACGCCAAACATTAGCATAAAACAAAGGGCTCTTAATAAAATTATATAGAACTTTGTTGTCCACAATGATTCTCTAGATCTGGCTCACACACAGCTCACTAAAGGGTCACTGGAAGCCTTGTGCCCAGGAGCCAGTGATTTGGAAATGCCTCAGACAAGGCTCCAAACCTCAAAGACGATCTAAAGATAACCTGTCTTCCACGGATGCTCAGAGTAACACGTAAACCTATGCAGGCATGCCCTTAATATACAATTCTACCATGCAGGTCTACAAAGAAAAGGCAGCCTTGACGCTCAGGCTCTATGAAGGACTCAGGCTGAGGCACTCACACTACACCACACAGTAGGTTTGACCACTGCACACCTGACACTCTAGTTCTTGTGCATGAGCCTTGGGACTACACCCGGCTATTTCATGTTCATTGACACCGTATATTACTTTTTGTGCTATCTACCAGTTCAAAAAAACAAAAACAAAACAGTACAGAAAGGCCAAGTGACCTATTAAGGTTCAAAGCCTGGAACTCTTGCCCAAATCCAGATTTTTCAGACTCGGAAATCTTTGACACTGATGTGTTGCCAAGAAGGAAAAAAAAAAAACCTGCATCACACAACAAGCACAACAAAGGAGGTTGGTACCTGTCCTGGAGAAGCTACTAAAGAATAAGGGATTCATGTTCATGCTAGCTACAGTGGAAATGTGGGGCTTTTCATTTATAAATCAGGTTCTGGAGGAGCAGAGTTGAACATTCAAGTCAGGAAGAACTCGGAAGCACAGAGGCACTAAAAGGATCTGCTTACCAGGGAACTGTAGGCAGTTATATAAAAAATAAGAGATCAGGACCAGCTGGCCACAGGTGTGGACAAGCTGAAGAGTGATGCACATGTGTGCCAATACTACACATACGCACGCACACACACATGCACACACACACACACACACACACACACACACACACACATATACAGGCTCAAGGGCACATACCCATATGCCCATCTACACATCCTTTATGTAATTTACTCAGAGCAGAACCTAATCTCCGTTCAGACACCAATGTGACTGAAAACAAGCTGAATCCAGCTAAGGTCCATAGGTCCACTCAGCTGCAGCCAGCCCAGTTTGCTGACACTAAGCTTAGATAAAGCTCCCACATGCTTAGCTGTCATTTCTCCCTGCTCCGTGATAACAGCTCGCTCCTTGGGGTGTGCGCCTGTCATGTCTACAGGGACCACCTGAGGTCATAAAGGCAATTAAGCAAAGTAGAAAGAATGCTAAATGTCCAGCTCCAGCATAGACAATCCTATTACATGCAAAGAAAACTTAGGTTTAATCCACAAACAAAAAGACTGTATTTCCAAATCTAAGGGGAAAACTTGTACCCGGCAGACATTGATCCATCCACCAACATAAACAGGACAAAACGGAAAAGCCACTAAAATAAGACTTGGCAATTCCATCTGAGAACCTGTCCTGCTGCTGATTCCTTTCATGACCAAGCATAAATCATTTAACCTTTGTAAGTGTCAGGTTATCTGGAAATGGGCAGTTTTATATGCCGAATGCCATGTTTATGTTGATGATCAAGTCAGAAAATGCATATAAAGTTTTTCAATACAGCAGATGACAAGATGCTCATTGTGGCCACTTGAAACTTTATTAATATGATCTAAAACTATATTTTTGCCCATGCTTTTAAAATGTGGGAGGAATTCAGGCTTGGGTAGTGTTCTAAACTCAAAGGCTACGTTTCCCTACTACTAACACCAACACTAGTAACAGCTGCTCCAATCTACTGAAGACAGACTTTACAAATTTTATGTTCTTAAGTGCCATGGCATCTCTGTAGAGCAGACCCGGATACTACTGAGGCACAGGGAAGATGGAGTTTTAAAGCCAGGCAGTCTAGGGAAGGCTGGTCTTTCCTGATGATCTATTGGAAGTTATTACTTCTAGAATATGCTAGTTAGATGTGTGAACCTGGAGGCTCTTCTTGGATTAGGCTGACATTTCTATCGATGGACTGTGTGTAAAGTAGGCTGGCCTCTATCTATAGTATGGGTAAGCCTCCTCAAATCTACTGATGGCCAGAACAAAAAGGCCATTCTCCCCAGACACAAGAAGATTTGTCTACTTGATTGCTTATAGAATTTACCTACATTCTGGGCTCTCCCTGGGCCTGGGCCACAGCAGCTGTTAGACTTGCCAGCCACCATGATATTACCTGACATAAGCCTCAGTCAGTCTTTCCCCTCCCACCCTCCCTAACATCAACTCAGCAGGCACTTCCTGGACATGCCACATGGATCACACACTAGGACTACCTGAATATAAAAGGTAAAGATCTATCCTTGCATCGAGTGTTGTTTTGACCTCCTCTGTCCATGGCTTTTCATCCCTTGTTAGTCTGCCACCTTTCTGAATTACCAGATGCTTGGATCAATGACAAGCCATCTTTACACAATATCAAGTACAAAGCTTACAACAGGCAATATAGGCAATGTCCAGTGCTGACAAAATACATATTTATGTTTGACTTAGCTGCTTTGCAAGATTTGCCACCTGTAACGTCTCATGCTAGACAGTCCATGCTTGGGTTTGCTTCATTGTGTCCCAATCTGAACACATATGGAGCTCCCACTAGTTAGCCTGCCTTAGGTCATGCAGCGTGATTCACACACAGCCCACCTGGGGCCAAAGCCAGGGGCTTCCGACAACTGTGCCTTCTCCTGCCTCTCCCCATTCCAAGCTACACAGCAGAAGAGGCCCCAGTGAAGGAATAGCCAGAGCCCCAGGGCTGTCAGCCAAGCCTCCCCAACATACACTTCCATAGCTCTCTGGAGGTGAGGCATAAAAATGAAAGTGGCGGATGTTATCTATAAACAGCTCAAAGCTGCTTTTCCTTTCATTTAAAAATTCTCTAGTAATTGTTTTTTACCATACTTAATCATGAAAATGAATCACCTCAAATTTTTGAAAGAAACTCTCCTCCAAAAGCTGTCAACTTTCTGCCACAAATTCATTTATTATGAGACCACATGATGCCTCCAAGTACTGCATTTTATTTAAACGTGACATTTTTTTCACTCTGTTTTGATTCCACATCTGAAAATCGCCTCTATCAATCTTTTGTTGGAGCCAAACAGAACTATTTTTGCTCACTGGAACATTAAATACAGACTCGGGGTCCTAGAATCAAATTAAAAAATAGAAATAAAGTAGGATCCACCTGACATCCACAGCTCCTGTCCAAAGAAAGCACACTTGGAAACTACCCTGGAGCCAGTTTCTAGGATAAAAATTAATCAATCCTAACCATTTTGGACCTTGGCTTGGCTGTATTTCAAAGGGTCACTCTCGAGAGTACTGTCCATTCCAGTGCCGCCCCAGCCACCTTTGTGGCACTGGAATGCTCACCATGTGCCTCTGTTCTCCATACCGAATCATTTTCTTTCACAGCAGCAAAGGCAAACAGGCAAGTCCAATACTGTACTATGTTCTTCTTCCATTCATGATGATGACATGGGCTCCAGACATCAGAAGAAGGAGGGATTTCCCGGGTTGCCAGGCAAAGGGAACCTTCGCCAATTCATCATGTTTTACCTGCTAATGACAGATACCTGCATAGAGGTGTCTGTCCAGAGAGGCAGGGGCATGAATGGAAGCATATCAACTGTCAAGGATGACAGAGCTGTGGTTAGAATTTCCAACCAGAAGGGCTAGGATTCATCATGCTGCAGGCTGTGGGAGTCCAAGGACTGAAACCTACCCAGGGTCATCCCTCCACCAGCCCCGTCTTCTCCAGGACTAGATGGAACAGGGGCCTTGGGATGTGCAAGGGCTTGTAGAGTCACTAAAGCAAGGAAAGTGCATGGTGAGATTAAAGAGCCATGTCTTCACAACACTGGCCACATAAATGTCTCTAAGACACAATTTCTCATCTTGCCATCTGACCAAAAGCCTCTGGCTTCCTCCTTGCTTCCCTTCTCTCCGCTCCCTCTGTACTTCTCTTTGTTTTCCATCATGCCTAGCTTCCTTCTTAAATCTTGTTTCTTCCTGGCTCACTTCCCCACCTCTCTCTTACCTAGCGCTTATTTTCCTTTCTTCCCATATTTACTAGTTATATAGACAGTTACTCCCTATTTATGAAGTTTTCAGTTTAATAGGGAGATGTCACCGACACACAGACAATGTCAATATAGTATATGTAACAAAAACCCTGGTGCTATGGGAATGTGTAGGAACTGGGAGCTGTGCACATATGAAGAGAGCTTCCAGATGAGGTAAGGAAAGGAAGAACATATGCAAAGGCATGAAGACAAAAGGACTCAGGGCATTCCAGGAAATAAAGGTAGCCCCGTGGAGCTGAGGTATAGTTAGGGAGAACGATATGAAATGTGCCTGGAGAGGTAAGCAAATCCCTGCTACGGGGAACTTTAAACGTAAGGATTTTATGGGAGCAATGGAGGGAAATATTAGGCTTTAAGCAGAAGTGGTGATGGTGATTTGATTTTTAATTAAACCTTAATCAAAACACACTCATACACACACACACACACACACACACACACCTTCACTCTCAACACACACACACACCTTCACTCTCAACACACACATACCTGCTCTCTGAACACACCCTTGTATAAACTGAAAGCTAACTCAATAGTTTCTCTCTTTTATAATTCTTGAATCTCCATCGCACATACTACATCTAGCACCAGATTTGCTTCATGTTTAGTGTCTGCCAGCCCCATTGAAAGAAGTCTGAGAGAACATGGATGTGGCTTTGGCGGCTCTTCCTTCTTGTTCCTAGCATAGTCTTCAGCACAGTACCTCAGATCGATAAATACCATGGGGTGAACAGTTTGCAAAGATGGCACAGCTCAATGACTTCAACTTTGTACCTGGAGAAAAGCCTTTGCCTTTAAAGGATCACATCAGTCAAATGTGTTCAGTCATATCTAGTCACCTTTATAACATGGGGAAAATGCCTGTTTTAAACATAGTTGCAATGAACATTAAATAAAGAACTTAAAATGGACACTGGCTTACACTAAGTCCTGTTGCCATTCTATCAATTGGTCCCCCTTCCTTAGAAGTCCCCAGGGACAAGGACTGAGCCATAACTATTCTAGACTTGCTTGGGTGTGGCCAATGGCTTCTGACTCATGGAAGCTTGACCATCAGGCCAATGGATTCCTTAGCTTTGAAGGTGAATACTCTTGCTAAGACATTTTCAGATTCTACAGTCAACTCTGTTCAGAGAGAATGAAATCTTAGAAACACATTGTGACTGCCATTCAAAGAATTTTATAGGGGAAAACCTTAGCCATGGCCAACAGCAAGTTTCTAAGATATGCCCATGTTTCCATGGGGGAAATGATGCTACTCTTGACACTTTCCAGCAAGGACAAGAGTGATTTCTCATAAAGCTATGAACTCTGAATCGCTTCCTCCATAAGCCACGTGTCTCCTACCAGAAGCCTGCTGCTGATTGATAAAGCACCCTGTACCAGGAAGGAGCACCAATATTGTGCCCAAATCCTGGCTCTGAATTTCAACTCTCCTACCATGCAACCAAACAACGTTAAGAGAGTTACTTAATGTCTCCTGGTCATAATGGGGAGTGGGAACACAAAGACCACAGAGTCACTGAGTGGGTTAACTGAGCTAGTCTCATGAAGACACATTAGCATATAGCAAGTTCATAAAATGTTGCATTTGACCATAAGTATATCCCATCACACAAGTGCCCAAGGAATGCGTACTAGATTGGTAACCTAACACAAACATCCCTAGATTACCATTCACTTGACCAAGTCAAAAAAAAACTACACACACAAAAAAAGAAAATACAAAGAAAGAGAGAGAGAGAGAGAGAGAGAGAGAGAGAGAGAGAGAGAGAGAGAGAGAGAGAGAGAAAGCAAGGAAGGAAAGGAGCTTCAAAGATACATTTAAAAAGTATTGGCCAATCAGAAGGTTCTAGACTGTTCTGTTTGTATGATTTGAGGCACAACCTTTAACTCCATCTGTTTCCTCACCTGTAAAACTCTTTTACCTAGGGGCTGTCCATGAATTGCTAAGGTCATGCACGTCTGGTCCACTGGTTTATAGAGTCTAAAACTCTACAAAATGCAGGGTGGTATTATAAACAGAAAAGCCCCAGTTGCTTGGCAAACGAGAGGGTTAAGAATAACTGTACATCAAACTGTTCTGTCGTCTTATGTTTGCTCAAAATTAAAATGAATCTTTGCAGAATCCAATTTGGATAAGCCCATGTCAATACTACTAATACAAGGCATCACTAATGACAAGATTGATAACTCAGGAGGGCGAGTCATTTCATGTTCGCTGTGCATCATGTTTAATTCGCCAAGAGGAGTTTGTGTGTATAATTAATGTGCTTTGCTTCCTGCTTTCATTTTGAAACATGTAAAAGGTCTCTAGGGAATTCTGTAAGTTAGAAACAATTAATAAAATAAAACCACTTAATTAAAGAGAATAATTAGAGCCGATTTTATAGCAGAAAATGGGGGGATAAAAATCACTTTAGAAACACATTGTACAAAAATTGCTGAGTTCTTTAAGAACGAACAATTGCTAGACAGAACACATGTAAGTCATGAAAGCAAACAGATCTCCCTTTGTTCTGGGATGATTTAAATCCAAGTGACTTAATGGGTTTACCAAAAGCATGAGTACTGACCCTACAATGCTAAGTCTTGATTATTCATTATTTCTGTGTACATTTATGGCACCTTTTATTTACACTCATCACGTAGGGACTCATGGGTAAAAACTGTCTCCTATTTCTGCCATAGAAACTCTGAGATGAGTAGAGTACACACACACACATTCACACACACACACACACACACACACACACACACACACACACACACACACACAAAGATAAGCCCAAGGAGAAGAGAAAGGATACCATGGAATACATAAGAAGGCCTTTGGCTTGCATCTCAGTCTGAGAAATACATAATATTTTCAGATGTCTTGAGTTTCCACTGGAGATAGAAATGAACATTTAAGTGCACCGAATGAGAAAAAAATTCAATTACAGATGTAACAGAATATACTAAGCCACAGATACATGAGTACACATACTTATTGCTTTGGTAAATCCTATAAAACTCACCATATCCCAAGAAAAGAGTACACGTTTCAAGCAGAAAGAGATAAAACTGTACCAGATGGGGAAAGAACATGGACATGAAATCAGATAACAGTCCAAATCACATAATTATATGTATGTGACATCTCCAGCCTTCACTTTCCAAATGGATAAAACTGGGCGTCTAGGAACACGCAGATGGTAGAATACTACACTGTGACTTCCAATATCTGTGTCTTTCCTAATAAGAGAATTATGTAGCCCTGCCTTTGTCATATGACTACCAGCACCTCAAAGCTCATGGAAAATTTCCCCTGTTCATACTGTCAGGTCTAACCATTGGCCCCACGAGCGAGCAAGCTGCCTTAACTAATGGACATGGATGGGATGGACATGATGCATGCTACCTCAGTCTGGCAGAAGCTCTAAACACACATGGTCATACAGTGCAGGCTTTTACATTTCTTCTCAGTCTTCATGAGAATTAGCCAATCTAGATGGAGCTGTTCTCAGAGCCTGGATCCCAAGAATAAAGCAGTTCTTGGATTGGAGCTAACTAGGGCTCTAGCCAAGCTCCTAAACAACTGAAAGTCTGGAGCAACTTCTGGCTGCCATTACACTTATTGACACTCTATAGCGTATGGGTAAAGACAAACAGCTAGCAAAACAAGCATAGAAATGGCAAGAAATCCTATGTATGAGTGTATTAAAGAACCAACACTGTGTGTAAAGACACCCTGGGCTAGGCAGATAATCAATCCTTCAGTCTCCACCTTTCACTATGCAGGAAGAGGCAATATTTTGGACTTCAGCATTATCTCAAAGGTCTTGCTGAAGCACATACCATTTTGTTCCCTATTATATACCTGCCATCAGATTTAATTGGACATGTTTCTGCCTGTTTTTCATACTTTCCTCAGGCAAGTCCTCAAGGTCTTTGTACTCAATCTTTTTACCCCTAAGCAAATGAAGTGGCACTACCTATTAAAAACCACAGATCTGATAGTTACATCTATTAATTCCTATGGAGTTCTCAAAATCAAGCCTAACACCTACTCAGTAAATAGCATCCACATTTGCATCCACAATGATAGTTGTCAAATAACAACTATAAGGTGGCTTTAATGTACTCAAGACAATTCCTCCCACACTTTCTCAATGATACCAGCTATAAATTACCACTTTTGAATGCTTAACTATACTGATCAATATCCCACCACTACCTCAAATGTTGAAACCAATGTGATGTGATTAGGAAATGAGGCCTTTGAGTGTGATTAGGTCACGAGAGATGAACCCTAGTGGGCAGGGTCAATGCCACAGAGGTCTCTGACAAATGTCTCTCCCCTTCTACCATGCAGAGACATAACCTGAAGGCAACGCATCTGAACCAAGCAGTGGGTCCTCACTAGGCACTAAATTACTCAGCATTGTGAGAAATAGCTTTCTGTTGGCTGTCTTTTGTTATAGCAGCCTGAATAGGCTAAGACACTCAACCAAAATATACAGCATACACGCATTCACACTACACAGGTAAAACCTCTCCTCCTTTACTATCAGAAAAGCTGTTTCCATCTATGAATATATAAATGAGTGATGGCTAAAGTTGTTTATAATTCCTTTAAGCTCCTTCAGTTAGAAGACTAAGTGGTGAAATCTGGACTCTGTATATTCTATTCACTAGCTAGTTTACTATTTTATTTTTTACTCAAAAAGTATTTGTATATATGTGTATAGTGAATTTTAGTCATTTTCACCTCCAATACCATCTCCATCCCTTTGTCCTTCTCCCACAGGAACCCCTCCTTCCTCCTAACAAATGCCTTCTCCTTACTTTCTGGTGGTGGAGGTGGTGGTGGGAATTACACTGAGTTTAATTAGGGTTGCTTGCAATGTGCATGGGTGAGGAGTTACTTACTGGACCATGGGTAACTTACTAGTGGCTATGTCACTAAAGAAAGTGGCATTCCCTTCTCATATAAGCTATTAAGCGACAATATACCCTCTGGGAAGCATTGAGGCCCCATGGGTGCCTCCTCTATTTAAGATGAAATATTGATGCGCCCAGTTCCCAACTATGTGTAAGTTTTATGCAGATGACCACAGCTGTAGTAGGGTGATACAGTGATCATGTCATGCCCAAAATACTTGTGTGCAGCACCATTCCCATCCTCTGGTTCCTATAGTCTGTACAATCCCTCTTCTGGGATGTTCCCTGAGTGATACAGATGAGATAGAAGATATAGATTTTGAATTGAGCATACCACCATCACTGACTCTCAGCACTAGGACCAGTTATGAGTCTCGATATTCCTCACTGCAAATTTCCATTAGAATACCGATTACCATTCTGTTGGTTGGATCATTACAAAGTAACCACTCAAAACCATGGGAAATTCATTCATTCATAAGCTAAATGGATCTACTCTCGATCTTCAAATAGCTGGCTGCACTCATTTATTTTGGTGCTTTTAACAACTAAATACCTGGTATTTATTTATTTATTTATTTACTTATTTATTTATTTTTTATTTTATTTTTGGTTTTTCGAGACAGGGTTTCTCTGTGTAGCCCTGGCTGTCCTGCAATTCACTCTGTAGACCAGGCTGGCCTTGAACTCAGAAATCCGCCTGCCTCTGCCTCCCAAGTGCTGGGATTAAAGGCATGTGTGGCCACTGCTCGGCTAATACCTGGTTTTTAAATGTTTGGGGGTGACAAATATCCTTTATGGTGGCGGAGACATGCTGGGTGTTCTCAATAGACACATGCAGGCCAGTGCCTCAGGATACTACCTGAGTTCTCTGTGTTTCCCCAGCTGACAGGTGCTGAGTATCCAGGCCCCAGTGGGTCCTATGGAAGGGAGAAGACATGCATTTAGAAGAATTCCCAATTGCACAGTAGGAGGGGCAGAGGCCAAGCCAATTCTCTCTAAGAACAAGAGTCCCAATGTCCTGTGTAATAGTGTCGGGTGGGCCGGCTGTGCCTCCGTTTCCTAGGTTTGGTTTCTTTACTGAAGTATATAAGTAGTTATAGCTCTTCCCACATGATTGTAGTGTAGAAACTGTGAGGGTGCAGGGAAAGTGATCAGTACAGAGCTTGACACCAGAAGCTCCTAGGGAAATACTTACTACTCCTAGCTAAGAAATGTAGACAAACAGTGGACCCCACAAGGTATGAAGCTTGCCCACGTGTGGTAGAGCAGGATGAAGCACTGACGTTCTTCATGAAGAGAGAGCACAATGAGCCAAATGCTGGAGCTAACAAACCAGGACATGTAGAAGCCAGAAGTGCTAGAATCCACTGGTTTGTTTGTAGCTCAGCTGTTGCGCCACCCCAGCTGCTCAGAATGTTCAGACGTGGCCTAGCTCAGCACAGAATCTCCCCATCCTATATTCATTCCATCAGCTTCAAATTTAATTTCACTCTCAGAGTTGTTTTGCGTTTTCTTTTTCTTTTTTCTTTTTCTTTCTCTCTCTCTCTTTTTTTTTAAGGAGCCAAAAATTGAACATCCATCCCTATTTATAGGAAAGGGACATTTCCTACAAAAGTGCCTTATAAGGATTCAGATCCTGGCTCCTCAGCAGTTTTCCCTCTGGATTGCGTGAGGTCTATTTTGACTTCTTCCCTGGTTGGAACACATCTCAGAGGCACAAGCTGCCAGAGGGGAGGATGAAGCTTATGAATGGGCCTACCTACCCTCCAGGATGTGCCACTACAACGGGACGCGGTACAACTTTGTGATTGGGGGGGTGGGGAGAACTGTTGTTGGTTGCACGTGCAAAGTACAATTCTAGTGGAGTTTCAGATAATTATCCCAAGAGGACATTTGAGAAGTATAAAAAGATTAGCATGGGAAATGGAAACTAAAGGGTAACCGGTCAGACTTGGAATAGCTAGGGGTGAGCCCCAGGAGTACGAAACCTGTGTACATGACCTACATTGCCACTTGCCACTTCTAGAAGCTTGGGAATCACTCTCCGATCTCCAGCACAGCTATCTACAAGTAAAACAACCAGTCAGAGGCAAGATATCAGACTACATAGTCAAAAAGACTTTAGAATCAAACTCAGGACCACTGGAAGAGCAGTCGGTGCTCTTAGTCATTGAGCCATCTCTCCAGGACAGGAAAGCCAGAGTGGATGGGTTGATGAGCAGGGGGGGTGGGTAGGATAGGGGGTTTTCTGAGGGGTAATGAGAAAAGTGGATAACTTTTGAAATGTAAATAAAGAAAATATCTAATAAAAAACTTTAAAAAAATGACTTTTGAACTCAAGGTATTGAAGGATACAAGAATATTGATGGTAACATTTCATGACAGTAAAACATTATCATGACAATAAAACATTACTACAAAATAGCTCAATGTTCCATGACTAGATCAGGAAATAAAGGCTGCCTCTACAATAGAATACTGTGTATTAGTGGAAAGCAATGGCTTACATATATACCCATTAAGTAAATCTTGAAAATATGAGGGTCAAAGTCCCAAGATTATTTTACAATATAATTCCATTGGTATAAAGTTTAAAATCAAGGAGGTAAAATGGTATAAGTTGTTGAGATATATAGTGAAAGTCATCAAGGGATTTATTTATTAACAAAAAAATGCAGTCCAAATGCTACCTGGGTGGGAGGAGCCGTGATCAAGAAAAGGCTCCATTGTGACTTTTGAGACTCATCATATCCTGTCCCTCTGCTTGAGACAAGAGCACTTGGTTTTTATTTATTCTATTTATCATTCAGTTGTGCATAGGTGTCATAGGCTTCCCTGTATATATTTGGTATTTCAAAAGTAGAAAACAGATTATGCAGCTAGACCAAGTGTCATCTATTCCTCACATCAGCCAAACATAGGTAGAGAATGCTCAGGGAGAGGACGGGTGTACCCATAGTAAACTCGAGCAGGTGTTGCTGCCCTTGCCTCCATCCCCTAAACATGACAGCACAGCAATGATCTACAGTGTTCAACCGGACTGGATATTAAAGTGTGCAGGGAGAGTTGTGTAGGTTATATATATGCAAATAGTACACCATTTTATAAAAACTACTTGAGTATCCATAGATTTAGCTGAGTTTGGTCTTGGGACCAGACTCCTGTGCATAGCCAGGGAGAACTATACTAGAAAAAGTAATGATTAGAAAAATAATAATTAGGTTGTTTTTAAGAAAATAAATTATGACCTTCGAACCAAATACATACCATTGAATCTAGATATCTTGGGAAGTAGTAAGCCTATGGTTTTCAGATGAAGGAAGTAGCTGTGAGGGGCTCAGGCAAGTGGAGAGGTTCTGCTCCAGACAAGGCCTCTTTGACTGCAAAGCTTGTATATCATCTATCGCAACAGGCCCCTGGACAGCAGAAGGAAGTCCCTGGACAGCAGAAGGAAGCCCCATTGACGCAGAGAAAGACCAGTCTCAGAAAGCTGCTGCGTCTTTCTCAAGGTTGCCTGGAACTTTCAAGGTCAGACACAGATACAGAGCACAGGCAAGTTCAAACCACAGCCAGTCCTCTAAGAGTTTTCAGCTCAGCCCCTTTCAACCTCGCCTGCATGAAGTCGGGAACCATGTGCCCAGCCTGAGCATCAGTAAAAAGATGGGCAGACAGATAGGATCACACAAATTAGTGGTCTGCGTATAATTTCCTTTGCAGGACCAACTTTATCCAAGGACAATATGGTCAAATATGTTCATACTTTCCTCCTCCTCAAACCAAAATAGCAGAATGGCATTGCTCCAGCTTCGGATAGCCATGGACTTTCCAATTTAAATACTGTTATTGTCTCTCCTGTTTATGAGTTTGTTTCCCATCTCAGGAAATTTCAACCCACGCATCAGCTACAAATGGGCTCCCTTCCATTTTTTCCTACTAACTCTTAATTAGGTAGTAAAATGCAACCCACCTACGTGAACAAGATGAGTAAAAGAAAGTAATAGCTAAATGCATTTTTCATTTCCCACATAACGATTTCTAAGTTCCCTGGAGCTAACTACAGAGCACTTCCCCCAGGACGGAGGGCTGAGATTTTTACATCCATCACTGAGTGTCAGAGCTGAAAGGGACATAGAAATTCGCCCCCTCGTCTTACCTGGTATTTGGCACATGCCAGTGGCATAATAGATGTTTGAAAAGTAAATCATAACAGCTCATTATTATAGCAGCTAACATATATCAATACATGTCACAGATATCACATACTCTTTTTTTTTTTTGCATCTGTACATGAATATATGTACATTTATACATGTGTGCTGGTGTGGCTATGGATGCATGTACATTCACACGTGGGTGTTGGTGTGGACTCATTTTCACAAATGTGTGAGCCCATCTGTGTGTACAGGTGAGCATCCCAATATGTTTGAGCCTGTGGAGACCCAAAGTTATCTTCAGGTATCTTCCCCAACTGTTCTCTATCTCATACACCAAAGCAAGGTCTCTTCATTGAACCCAGAGCTTTGCTAATCTGGCTAGTCTAGTGATCCAGCTCACTCTGGAGATCCTCATCTCTGCCTTCTGTGCACTGGGAGTCTAGGCAGATAGCCTCGCCAACTTAGCATGTATGTAGGTGTTGGGCACTTGAACTACAGGTCTCCTGCTGACAGAGCAAGCTCTTTGCTCACTGAGCTATTGCTCCAGCTATCAGATGGTATTCTAGGCAGTATACCTATAAAATAAAAATAATGCATTATTTTACAATTATCTCAAAAGGTTGGTATTACTATTATTTCACTTCAAAGACAAGGAGAATGAGACTGTAGATCATCGAAGCACTTACCCAGAACACAGTGACAAGTGATAGAGTCAGTACCTTAGTTGTCAATATGGATTCAGTGTTTTCAACTCCCACACTGCTCTGAACATCCCTAGCAGAGGCAGCGACAATGAAATCCAGGAATGTAAAATGATGATATCTGACTCACCTGTCTGGGAAAGAGCAAGACTCTGAAGGCCATTTCCAATTAGAGCTGGGGCCTGACTTGTTTGGACATCTGAACAACAAACAAACCTTTCTAGAGACTCACTGTGAGGTGGGTTATCAAAGACATGAGGGTGGGCATTAGCTTTAGTTTTGTACGTTTCCTGGTGAGTATCAAGTCAGGAAAACAGCAAATTGCAGCTACAAAAAAGAGACCACCAAAGTTCAAGTCTAACGATCGGGTCACACATGGCACTCAATGAAGTTGCGCAGTTTTCCCTCCCAGAACACACTAAGAACAAGGTTACTAACCAAGGTGAGGGTAGGTTGAGTGGGATTAAAAGGAACAGCTCAGACTTCAGGAACACTGCCGCTGTGTTTGTGACATTAGGTACCAGAAAGCATCCCAAGGAATCTGCTCAGGTCAGGGGTTAAGCGACAGAGCTTACTGTTAAGCTTGAACACTGGAGTAGGACACAAAGTTGTGCCCAGCCTGCTCCGACAGCTACCAGTAAGTTCTCCAGGCATCCTCTGTTATGCTTTGTGTTCTTGATGGATTCATTACAATGAAGCCATTGTAGCTAGCACATGGCAAGAACCTCTGTGACTTTGGACAAGTCCTTTCTCAATCGCTTGAGTTTCCTCATCTTTCTGCCTTCCTTTCTGATTTTTAACTAAGAGCCTTTTAACTCCACGTTCCTCCTTCTTCCCTGAGTTCTGACCTAGAAATCCATCGTACCTTGTAAATGTTTTTTTACGGTCGTTTTAAACTTCATGCCATTTTGCAGCCAAAGTCTAGAGAGAATGCATTTAAATCTAAAGTTTAGAAAGTGGTTTCAAATACTTCCCGACAACACTGACCTCCGGTTGCTGTCTCAGCGTAAATCTTGGGGCCAGCTGCTGTTCTCAGGGGTTTCTCTACACATTAGGTGCAGGATTAAAATATCCTTCACTACAAGGGTTGGTCACAGCTCTGGCAGGACAAGACATCCATGGGAGTCTGGGACATTGAGAGTGGCTCTCTGCCCTGTTATGAAGATCAGGAGTGTGTGGCCAGGTTATTCATCCCCTACTAGACCAGAATGTTTTCCTGATCACCAGTATACACCCAAGTGGATCAGACAGACCCTGCTGGACCTCGGCAGACTTATCAAGCCTGGGTTTCAGAGGAGGCAAAATAAACAACTGCAGGAGGAGCCTCGTGGAGCACCCTGCATCCAATTGTACAGATGGCTGCAATTGCTACAAAACAGCACTGGTAGCATATGGCCATGGGTGTGTGGGTAATTCATCATTTTAATGTACATTTTATGTGCCAGGTAGCCATTCAACCAACATTCACTGAATATCTGCTATGTGCCTAGTGCTGTTGAGACCCTGAAATAGTAAAGAATAATAAAGACTCAGTAAATGGAAATATACACATAACATGTATGTCCCTACATGTGCACAAAACATGTGCTTCTGGGAACACATAGTGATTGACAATTTGTTTCTGTTGTTCAACGAACCAAAAATTCAGGACTCATATCCAGAGGGAACATATATACATGAACAAATATCTTTCATGCTGAGGCTGGCACTGCACGCCACTTTATACTTTTACATTCACTACATTCTGCATTAAGAATATGCAGGGGCTTTGACTGGTCACCGCTGAAAGTCAGCGATCTCCAATCGGAGGCTGTTTTACACTCTGGGAGTCAATGCTGGAAGGCTATTTTGGTTGTCATGAGTACTGGTGAGAGGAATCCTGACACAGAGGCCAAGCATGCTGGTAAACAGTTACTTAGCCCAAAATACTAATAATAGACTGCAAAGGCCTCTTTAAGGTATGTCTGACCATAAAAATGCCAGGATCAACATAATATAATTCAGTTGAATTTTCATGAAATAACTAACATCTATAGGGATGCATTAATGTTTGTCTTACCCAAATGGAAAGTTGTGGAAATTTACAAATTATGAAAATCTCTTATGCAATACCATAGAGTGGCATGTTTAATACCTCTCAGTTCACAACCCAAGCACACCTGAGCATGCCTTTGGCAGCACAGCGTGCAGGGCCATCATTTAAGACGTGCTACCTCCCACTTACAAGAGGAACTTATCTCCAGAAAGACATGTGGACCCTGAGGCCTAGTTCAAGATCTGAAAAGAGCTGTAACTCAGGCATAAGACAATCAATACTCCAATTTGGGATTTAGCACTCTGGAGGCAGAATGCTCAGAAGCATGCATAAAGGATCTGCTTATGACTGAGCCCCAACTCATATTTATAATATAATCACCTAATAAAAACAGTAATGACCTCCACCTGACTTTACATAGCATACTGCGGTGCACACATCCCATAAAAAGAATTTTCACAGACCGTGCCCTCAAGAAAATCCATCTAAGCCCCCAGTTCTCTATCAAGACTGAAGAGCTTGGAAAGAAATACCATTTTGTTCTGAGAGTGCCTAGATGCACAATATGTACAGTAGATTACCTTGTAATAACATAGGATTGTCCCATGTGACCTTTAAGACGCATATATAATACACTCCTTAGAGCATCCCCTTTACAAGGAAAACTCAGCCTGTCTCCCATTCTATGCCTGTCTACAAGGCAATCAAACGGCTGAATGATTAGCATACTCCATGCTGGTCAGGTTACATCATCAGTTTGCCACCTCTATCCACTGTCCATGACCCCTTAATGATGGTCAACTTTTACACTGCAGGCTTATGAGCCAAGTGTACAGTCAAGAGCAAATAAAGTTTCCCTGAAAAGCATAAAGTTATGCAAGGGTGTGCATGAGTGTGTGCATGCAGAAGCAAACCTGGTACTCTTTTCACCATCCACGCCCAAGACCCACGTTGCAGACTTTTGTGTTTAGCGGGAGGTAATGGAGACAAGGTCTAAGTACCAGTACAAGGCAGGAGGAGCAGCATAAAGAGACTGAGCTTCATACACTCATCTGCCTCCTAAATTGCCTATGATCTTGTTCTATTATCTGCGATCTACTGTTTCCACATTTGAAAATTACTTCCTGAATCTATTAGTAGAAGTGGTTGAAAAGGAATCAGCAGTCACAAATTCCAGTCCTTGTGGAATAAATCAGAGCGGGTAGGTCCCCCACCACTGGCGCAGGCGGGGACATATTTCAAGAATATAATCACTAGGTTCTTATAAAATTCAAGTTCATTTTTTTCCCATTACAAATTATACATCTGCGGCACCATTCTGATACACATATCTGAAGATACTTAAAGGATTATTAAAGAATTGGATACAATTTTTCCAGCCTTATTTCAGACCACTCCAGGAAGCATGTCCCAAGGGGGATAGAAGAGAATGAACTTTTTTTTTTTTCTTTTTGAAACCAGCAAAATTCCTGACTTAAAAAAATGGCACATTGTGGGAGATCCATCTTTGGCTGGGATTTCAATTTGTGGATGTGGGCATGCTAATGCTGCCTAGAATGAATTCAAATAAACAAACTGAAAGAACCTTTATACTTTAGCAGGAAACACTGGTAGAATAAATGAACAAATGGATTATTTTATGATGGATGATAAGCCTAAATGTTTTGGCAGTTAAAGAAAACAAAAAAGAATCAACACAAGAGGCTTAAGAAGGGAGAAAGGCTTTATTGTCAGAAGCCATTATAAGACAGATCACCTAACAGTGTCGAGTTTTGGAATTTCAATGCCTTGTTCAACCCCAAACCAAGAATATATAAACCTTTATTAATTTCTTTTAAATTTCTGTATCTAAAAAGTATTCTCTTTTTTAAGCCTGGGAAGTAAGCTTTTTGGAGAAATGAATAATCTTTCAAATTACTACCCTTCTATTAATATTTAATATAAAAGAAACTTATCCCAGGGTAAATGACCTCTCCAATTATGCTAACTAAATTCAGAGTTGCAATAGTTAGGAATAAAAACCAAGAGATGAAGCTGTGGAAGGCATTATCCTCCCTGTACAGGCTTGCCCGTCGTCCCCATCTACTGCCCTCCATCACTGTTTTTGCCTCTCTGTACACACAGGACAACGTGGTACACCTTGGTACCTTTCAAAGGTTGGCTGGACATTACAGTCATTCAGGATCCTCAATGAAATACTTAGGCCACATGGAGAAACAGTAATGCAACTAACTGGTCTAACATTGGCCTGGGCATCAGTGTTTTTCAAAGACGATTTAAAAAGTGCTGAGAGGCAGGGATGCATCCATCGTGACTGTTGTTGAGATCCATTCCACCAAATCTAGAATGACGGATCCTACCTGTCACTCTCTCAGGACCCCAGTTTGAGGTATTAATCCATTTAGAGTTTGGGAAGCTTTCCTGAGTCATAGACCACAAGGCTGCCTTTCCTGTCTAGGATCCAGAATAGCACATAGGAAAAAGGGGACCTTCAGTATCTAGTTTTGAGCTTAATCTAGAACAGTGGTTCTCAACCTTCCTAATGCTGCGACCCTTTAATACAGTTTCTAATACAGTTCCTCATGTTATAGGACCCACAACCATAAAATAATTTTTATTGTTATTTTATAACTGTAATTTTGCTACTGTTATGAATTGCAATGTAAATATCTGTGTTTTCTGATGGTCTTAGGTGAACCCTGTGAAAGGCTCGTTTGACACGCCAAGGGATTGAGACCCACAGGTTGAGAATTCCTGACCTAGAAGAGGCCATCTCACAAAAAGTGCCTCTCTGTTCTCAGTTCCCTCAGGAGATGGCAATGGCCATTTGGTGGCAAAGGTTACTTGGAACTGTACTAATTGCTCAATCTACAGGCTCCTGCTGAAGTCTCACAGTAACCATCCAGGACAAGAACATTGTAAAAAGCCACCTGAGAAGTGGCATAAACCAAAGGGACCATGGACCTGCTTCAACCCACACTGGTTTCTTGACAACCACTTGCTTTCTCCACTGTACTCTGAGTCCTTTACACAGGTGAATACACTTAAGCCTAATGATTACTAGGACATCAGAGATGGAGCTGGGGCACAGACAGGTATATGGTGTGTCAGTGTCACAAAGCTAGTGAATGCCACAGGCAGCATTGACAACCAGGCAGGCTGGACGGAAATCCACCGCGGAACCACACAGCCCATTATCTTCTCATCCACCACACTGGGAGCCTAGGAAATAGTGGTTGCTGTGACCCCCAGCCACCTCATGGACCATGGCAGCCTGCTAGCTGTTTTCTGTTGTCACCCATAGATAGGATGATGGCTCAAGTATGGCCCCTGTCTTTAGGGAGTTTATGCTACAACTCTGGAGGCATGGACAGAGTTAATGGACATATCCTGATGCAAAACAGAGGTAGGAACAGAGGACTGGGACTCAATGCTGTAAGGACTCAATGGTGATCCAAATAGCCCATAGTCATTTGAATGCTATAAATTGTTAAAAGTTCAAGTGGCGTAGCTGCACTCTGCAGTGGCACAATTAGAATACTTAGAGGGGTACACTGAAATTGGTGATCTGGGCAGCCTCCCATATACTTTTTAGGAACATAAAAAAGTAGTATAGTCACATGTGCATGGGCTTAGACTCCAGCTGCTAGAGCCAAGGGTATATTTGGAAGTCAGAGAAACAGAAAGACTACTTTGGCGATGCAATGGGCTTCCCCAGCTCCTGTGGCCTTGAGGATTACAAATGGAAGGCATTTCATGTTACTGTCTGTGACTGAGTAACCTCTATCTGTCAGGGATCCATGAATTCACAGGTGGTTTGCTTTAATGGCTCTCCTTAGAAGACCTGGATAAAGGGGCTATTTGCAAAGGTGGAGGGAGGTTATAGGGGATCTGTGTGAAGCAGGGTAATACTGCAAGGTCAGCTGACATCAGGGAGCTGTTACTACCCCTAAGGCTGGAAGAGTAGCAGGAGGAGTTACTGGACTTTATAGGCAAAGGCTGGGTAGGGGGTCTTTCTACAAGGCCATAGTAGCCTCTGTATAAAAAAAAAAAAAAAAAAAACAAAGTTGGCCAGTATTGACCTTGAGGCCCAGGAAAAGAGAGGAAACTGGGCAAGTTCAATCACATCCTGTAAATGCTCTACACTAGGAAAAAAGAACAAGAAGCCAGAGGGCAAAACTGAAACAGAGGATACAGCTTGATGTCCAGGGTAAATTGCAGGGTGAGGACAGATCTGGAGAGACAAATGCAGGGTATTCAGCATAACCCTCCAAATCTCTGAATAATTCAGTAGTGGTGCTCCATACTGTGACTCCTTCGGGGTTTGTCCAAATAATTAACAGCAAGGATATCATTGCTATCCCACATCAGTTTACGTACAAACATTAAAAATTTCTGGTCTTGTGTATGAAGTGAGGACACATAAAGCCACCCATTGTGCCTGCCTTGATTCCTGGGTATCTCACCATGCTTAGCGAGGCATGGGTACTAAGGGGCTTCGTGAAATTCCCTGGATCCAATATGAGTTAGTAGGTTCTGTGTGGATATGCAAATCTGTGCATCAGAAGGATGAAGTAACAAGTTTCACACTTGGATGATCTGTGCTCCAATCAGAGCTGATCCACAGCATATGTGTTTATGTCAGTTCTCTTATTTTTAGCAGAGCATTAGGGAGAGGAAGGAGACCCTGAAATGGACAGCCATTTGGCAGCCCCACACAGAGGGCCTCGGTGATGGGGAGGTGGCTAAGGACAGATGCTTAACAGCCTTTTTCCTGAACCCAAACAGAGAAGAGAAGAGTCTCTGCTTACCAAAAGCATGGCTCCTATCAGCATTTCCTACCTGCCCTTAATTAGCTTCTCTTCTAAAGGAAATGAATTGTAATGAAGTAGAAAGAGCATTGGAACAAATGTCAAAAGACACAGCTTCAAGAGGCTCTGTCTCCATTTTCGTCCCTGCCGTTCTTTCAGACAGGAACAATTCTGGGTTGGAGTTTTTCACTGTGGGATGACAACCCCATCCCTACACTTGATGCCCTGTCTTTCTACTGGAGGTGGACTCAAGTTCCCTCTCCCCACTGTAGGGCATTTCATCTAAGGACTCTCTTTGAGTCCTGAGAGTCTCTCACTACCTGAAAAAAAGAAAGTCCAGTGACAGGCCCAAATTGAGATCCAGCTCAGGGGGCAGTCCCGAGGCCTGACACTATTACTGATGCTATGGTGTGCTTACAAACAGGGACTATGATTGCCCTTCAAACGATCCAACAGGCAGCTGAAAGAGTCAGATGCAGATATTTACACCCAACCAATGAACAGAAGCTGCTGACCACTGTGGTTGAATTAGGGAGAAGCTGGGAGAAGCTGAGGAGAAGGATGACCCTATAGGAAGACCAGCAGTCTCAACTAAGCTGGACACCCAGGATCTCTCAGACACTGAGCCACCAACCAGGCAGCATCCGCCAGCTGGTATGAAGCCCCCAACACATATACAGCAGAGGAATGCTGGGTCTAGACTCAGTCAGAGAAGATGTACCTAACTCTTAAGAGACTTGGGGCCCCAGGGAGTGAGGAGGTCTGGTGGGTGGGGACATCCTCTTGTAGATGGGGGCAGGAGGAGAAGGTGTGGGATGTAGAACAGTTGGAGGGTAGACTGGGAAGGGGATAAAATTTGGACTGTAAAAAATCAAATAATAATAATAATAATAATAATAATAATAATAATAATAATAATAATAATAATAAAAGGCGATGTCTGCCACCCTTGGAGTGTAAAGGTGGGAGTTGAAGCTAAGAGAAGCTTCTTAAACCATGCTGTAGGTGGCCCTAAGAAGTTCCACACAGTTGCCCAGGGTCCGGCATAAATACCCCCAAAGCAGAAGGTGGTAGCAGGAAAGTGGGGTTACCAAACCCTGCTGACTCTTCTCTTATCTCACAGCTCCATGAAGCTTCTTCCCACTGCTGAAAAACAAAATTCTTCGGAGCTAGATGATCTCTCTGAGTCTTCAGAATATAATGCAATAAAACCTTAAGGACTTAATTCCATCCAGTTCTGTTTGGGTTTATAAAGCTAACAATGATATCTGCCCAAGCTCATTTTTCCATTCCCAAGGACGACCCTACATACTTAATGGAGCTAGAGTAAGAATCACCTACCAAGAGTGAAACCAATACTGCAGCCCTGCAATCCATAGGCAAGTTTGCTGCACATGTTAACATGACTAAGGGTGGATGGGTGTGGCTTCACTGCTTCATCACTACTTGCTACATGCCCAACAGAGTAAACCAGCCAACAGGTACAAACAAGAGGAAAGCAGAGAACAAGCAGTAATTAATCCAGTCATTCAGAGAACAACCAACTGGACTGTAGAGATTAGTAAACACCTCTTCATAACAACAATAATGAATAACAAATAAAAAATAACTGGGCTCAATTTAGAAATGAGGACACAGACTGTCTCTCTGAAGTATAAAACTAGATCCAACCTTCTATACGCTCAAAGAAACACACCTTACTGGTAAAGACAACCAGAGGCTGAAACTCAAAAGACAGAAAACAATCTGTTAAAGAAAAGGGAAATCAAAACCAAACTGGTATCTATATTCTGATATTTGACAAAGTAGCCTTCATAATTAGAAAAGATAATGAAGGTCACTACATACTAATAGGGGAAACAATTTGTTAAGAATATATAAAAATTGTAAACACTTATGCATGAAACATTTCATAAAACAGACATAAATGATTAGAAAGGTCCTAATGCAGAAAAAATGAGGATTTCAATCCCCCCATGCTCCTCTTTAAATAGGTCATTTGCACTAGAAATCAATAAAAGAACCTCAGAGTTAAATTATATCACAGATCAAATGGATCTAATGGATATCTACAGAATAATCCAAGCAACAGAAACAGAACCCACATTCTTCTCAGCAGCTCGACACTCAACAGGCTGAAGGGGGAAGTAGCTGAGAGAATTCCCAGTTGTGCTGGGAAACACAGAAAGTATCAGGCCTGCATAGCGAGATGAAAATCCAACCCAACAAACACCAAAACTTAAGAAGTAATTTATTTACATTTTCCTTATAATACCTAAGACAATGCACATATTATGAAAGTATTTATATTACTTTTTATAGAACTCACACTACTTTTTAATGGAACACTATTAAGAAAGTCTATGAATGTTCAGTACGGACGTGATTTTCAAACATATTTTTGGTTCACGGTTGGTTGAGTCCGTGAGCGTGGAGCCCATGGATAGAGAGGGACAAATTAAATGATGATGATGGTGATGATAATGGTGTATTGACTGATATTGGGGCTTTTATAGCACATCAACCAACACTTGGGATACAAAGTGTTGATGTCAGAGGACTTCCTGCCCTCCAAGGATTAGGTCCCAGGAAGACACAGAAGAACAGAGCCAAACACAATGATGGATAAATTGCTGTAGGAGGAGACCTGGTTCTAAAATGAATCAAGAAAGGCTCCAGAGCAGAGCTTTGATTTCAAAGCTGCAAGATGAGGAGAATTTTTCTGAATATACAGTGGGTGTGTGTGTGTGTCTAAGTCCTCCTTCACATACCCCCCTTTCTCATGCAGACACCTGCCCCTCAACCCATTTATGATTACGGACACCATGCAATAGTTAATGACTATGCATTCCTGCTGCTGCCTCCAAACCAACTTTTCATTTCCCTCCAAAAATATTTCGCAATATTAAAATCCCCTAAATCTCCCCAAGAGGAAGGAAGAGGGGAAAGAATTTCTCTCCTGTAATCTGTTTATTGTAGAGAAATACAATCTCAAGTTCCTCTGTCATCCCCAAAGGGATGCTTCTACTCGACAGGCTAATCACCTGCAAAATTACCACTAGGAGTTGGTTCTTAGTTACCTACAAGCAGAACGGCACTCAGGTTATCTTCACATGGCTGGTTTTATAACTCCAGAAAGATGGCACTGTTTTGACTCAGCTTATTTTTTGCAATTCAAACTTAGAAGGTAACAGAACAAACTGATGGTTGGTACTTGTCAAATGAGAGGGAACCAGAAATGTAGGAAGCAAGCAAGCAATAGGTAGTCAATCCTGGCTTCCCACTCCTCTACATGGAGTCAATATAGTCATTTGGAGCCCAGAGCATAAAGCAGAGGGCTCCTGAGTATCTTTATGCAGAAGATGGTGCTGTGGATATACTGATGAGATGCTAATGTCTGTAGACTAAGCACCGCTTTGTGTCGCAGCCTCTTATGTGTCACTCACAAAGATTGCTTTTCGTGTTTTTGCTTCCTTTTATATGGATGGGCTCTATGCTGTTCAGGTCCCGAAGCATCCCCATCACAATATAGCACAGCTTTCTGTGAAAAGCATTGGGAGCAAACCAGTCGAGGCGCTGCCATACACAGAGGTTCCAGATCCACTGAAATACATTTGTGGTACATTCTCTAAATGTATGATATCCCAGATCCTCTGCCTATGTCCAGGTAACTGTTGACCATTAGTCTAAGCATTTATTTAGAACTGTAATATGAAGTTACAATTGTTTAAAAATGTTTGGTGCTTTTTCCAGACCCAAATGATAGTCCTGGTATCAAAGTGAGATCCCTGACCCTGGCTTGCATGTCATTAGGGAGCATAGATATGGCTGTTTCCTGTTGCTCACAAAAAAAGAGCTAAAAGCTCTCTTGTTTGTTTCTATGAACTCACAGTATTTCCTCTTGTAGTTGATATTCTTAATTATGTCTCTAAGTTATATAATACTATATTATTGTTCATTGTCCTGTCTCATTTGAAAGTAAATACTTTAAAATGGTCAACATATTTTTATATTTGATGAATAGTATTAAAATTAAATTAAAAATGAAAAACAGTGCCAGGTCATTCAGGGTATGTACATATTTGGAGCATGTACCAAGCATGTTATAAATGAAAGCACGTTCCCATGGTGTGCTCTTTGAGGAGAAATGGTGGACTATACAGAAACACAAACACTACCATATCTGTAATTATGAAAGATAAAGATAACAAGACACTCATGGGATACAACTTCTAAAGGTTTCCAAGACTTATAGCACACCCCTATCAACCAGATAAAAAGCTATGGAGTCATTGTGGCAAGTTGGTACAATTTCCAAATCAAATTACACATAAGTATTAATATACCCTGAAACAGAACAACAATAAGAAAACTTTGAATTTAGATATTTCAGATAAATTTCTTCTTCCTTCAAACACTGGGGAGATGACTCAGTAGATAAAACTGCTTGTCAAACAAGCATGAGGACCCAAGTTCAAATCACCAGAACCCACATAAAAGTCAGACACATGTGAGCATTTGAAATCTTGGTACTTCTGCAGACAGACAGGAGGTGGAGCCAGGAGAATTTTTGGAAGGTTACAGGCCAGTTAGTTTGGTATATGTAGCAGAAAAAGAACAAAAAGAAACAAGGAGAAAGACAGGGAAAAAAGACTACACGAGAGTGTCTTCTGACTTCTGTGTGTGCATGTGCACATTCACACTTATGTATGCAGGCATTCTCATGCATACACTCAATACATATTCATCGTGTAAACACACACACACACACACACACACACACACACACACACACACACACACCATCAAAAACCAAACAGTTTCTCCCTGAATTAGTGTTAGCTCCTTTCTATGCTTCAGAATCTTAAGATAGGTCCAGGACTAACTTTATACTGCAGGCCTGGGTTCGCCTCTGAAAAAGAAGATACATGGTAGAAACCAGTACCACACAATCTCTGAAGAGGGTCTGTGACTGTGCCAATTGTATCTTAGATCATGAGTCACACACTTTGTCGGCATACGTTTTCTTAGCAACTACCACATACTAGCCCTTTGACAGGCTGTGGTGCTACCAGGAAAATTAAACCAAGTTCTGGCCTCCCAGAGACAAGTTTAAATTGAACAATCAGACACAAGATCTGAAATTACATTTCAAGATATGTAGAGTCCAGAGGCACAAGACAGCACAGCAAGATCCACAGCTGGAGAAGAAGCAGATACTTCAGAAAAGATGGGACATAGGCTGCAAGAAAGTAAACTAAAAAGTAGCAGAGCTCAAACATTTACTAGGCTGGTAGGTAGCCATATGGTAGCACTTCTGATTAGAGAGGTCCCCAAGTGGCAGGGTACCACAGGGAGCACCCAGCTATGCTATCTTTCATCACAGATATCTCTCTGCTTACAATGAAACCAATGGCCAATTGATCACTTCCCTTGGGAAGCATTTAAAAGTCTTTACCCCTGTCTAGAGAAAGCCACCCTCTAGTGAGGAAGAGCCCTGGTCACACAGTCAGCAAACACACAGCTTCCTGTGGAGCAGGGTTACCTTGTAGCTGTGAGGTCCTGGGTGAGCTCTCCCTGGTCTGTTTCTGTGGAGCACCAGGAGGAGCACCAGGAGGAACACAGTGAGTGGCAACTAACACACAGTAGGTGGTCTTAGGGTCACAGGAAGTAGTGAATGTGAGGTGTTTAGCACATAAAAATAAACGGTTGGAGATACAGCTAGTTTCCACTTGTTTATTCATTTACTTGTCAGATACTTAATAGGCACTGCTGGGACCCTGGGACCTTGAATATGAAGAACACAGTGTTTAGCTTTCAAAGATGCTCAGGCTGATGGGATGATACAAACACTATAATAGGGCAAAGAAAGTCAACACCCACTCCCAACACATACACATTCCAACTTGAAAGGGACCTGTTTAGCTCCCCAAGAAGGATAGGACAGTCTCCATGTGATCTTTAAAGGAACCTAAGGACGGCTCTAGAAAACTAGAGCCAGTACTTCAAAATATATGTTATACTGTATAAGAATACATTTAATATCTATTGACCTCTCTCAGCAGAACATGTTTCTGTACGAGATGTATCGAGTGCAGAATGGAATGAAAGGATGGCTATCAGGTTAACAGGATCCAGGCAGCATGAAACTAAAGAGTGATCCTGCCTTATAGCCCTTCATGGCCATAACTGTAGGCAACCCTTCCAATAACATCATCTCTATTACTCCAGAAGCCTGCTCGGCGTGTTCCATTAGCCCTGCTCAGTGGTGATAGGCACGTACAATCAATAACAGGACCCACGGCAGTGGAATAGTATCACCAGTCAGCCCATTTTCTAAATATAGCCCGTTCTCTACTCTCAAGTCAAGACTGAAAGCAAGGCTTTGGATCTAGACAGAAAAAGGTCTGAATCCAGCTTCTCCACTTATGGGGTAGGCCCTCTCACTAAGCCTGCTTCCTCAAGCAGAAAGTAGGTTCAATGCTCCTCCCTCTGTTTATCACTGTAAGGATTTAAGAAGATATGAGGACAGAGCTGGCACAGAAATGCATCATGGAAGGTAATGGCTATGAGTAAGAAGAGGGAGAGAAGGGGAAGAGTGGAGAGAATTAGAGAAGTGGGGAGATTGAAGGGTAGGGAAGAGGGGAACGATAGGAGAAAAACTAAGATGGAAGAGGGAAGTCAAAGAGGGCAGAGGCAGGAGAAAGGGAAAGATAGAGGTAGAGAAGACATGAGAGAGGAGATGGATTAAGGGAAAGAGGAGGATGCTAGCCTTATCAGGAAGTTCAGATTTTTTTTCCCCCTAAGGAACCAGAAAACATTTTCCCTGGTCCATCTTTGATTTTAAACGTGTCCTTTTTGTATACAGAGAGTGTGCATTAGAACCAAATAACAGCATGTGTATGTACCTGCTTGGGCACACACACGCCAGCTCTCTAATCATCAGAGCAATGGGGTGAGTCCATGAGAAGCTGAGGTTGCGATGTTTAAAAGTCAGATGCCATGTTATTCCTCTATAAACTGAGGTGACACACGTGGCAGCTGAAGATGAGACTCGGTCGTACAATGCTTGCTCCTTGGGCTAGATCCCCAGCACCATGCAAAAATTGAAACCTGTTTCAAGCTGTCCTTGACTTGAGTGCATGCTCTATCTGTCCAGTCTTCTTTCACAGCTTTCGACAATTCAGAATTAAATTTGCAAAGATGGACTTCATCTCCCAAACAACCTTCCTCTTCATAAGAATGAAGCCTCTCTCCTTGTCTGCACCTTCCTTTACATATTTCTCTGCATGGGACATGAATACTCTAAATGTGATTATTTCCCCTTCCACAGAAATAATCGTAAGAACATACGTCTTTCAACAAAGATTTCATTTCAGGCATCCAGCCAATGCTTGTTAAACAGGACTCCTGTACTTATATGATTCTTCCATAGCTTTGCAGTCTCTACTCACTGAGGACATTCCATCATCTTAGACAGCACTGCTCCTGGTGCTAAAGTTACAGCTGCCTCTTCCTTCCTCAAAGCTGCACAGGTCTTTGGCATTTTATGCTACTTAGGCTTCTTGTACCTGTGTGAACTGCTCTGTCCCATACTGATGTGATCACTTCCAAGTCTCCAGGCTCCATTGAACCCACCTTTCTCTCTGAAGCCTCCATAGATGGCTTGGGAGCTATGTCCAAGCACTGTGTCATATTGTCGTATACTTCCTCCCTCATGTGCCCCTTAACCTTCTGCTACTCACCTCTACTGTTAGCCACCTCTGTTGGCTTGTGTTTTCTCTGTGAGTCATTCTATCTTTCCAGCATCCACACAGACACACTGTCATCTTTTCCCTCTTCTCTGTGCACTGAGATCCAGGCCATAAGGGAACTCAGCATCCATTTCCATCCTGATGCCACCCCATCCCACCCCATCCCATCCTACCCCACCCAGTCCCCCTTCCCCACCTAACCCCACTCCCAAAGCTCCTCCTCTTTCCAGCCCTTTTCTTTGTCTCTTATTTGCCCATTGATTCACACTTTCCTTTTCTTTGGTGCCAAATCTCTCATGTTCACTAATCTCTCGTGTTCACGGAGATCTATTCCCTCTTAAAACCCTTCTCTTACTTGCTCTGTTCAAGGCCTGGAAAACTATTCCACATTATTATTTTATAAAAAAATTTTTTTTCAAAGACATTCCCTCTTACACCATGGGAGACCCAAAACTTCATGTTTCGACTCTCTTGCTAGTTTAAATGAGAGCATAACTGGAATTCTGCTTTACACACCCCCAATCCCACACAACTCTGTCTTCCTGTTGTCACTATCTTGGCTCTAGTCCTAATTATTTCTCTGCTACTCCCCTAAACTCACATTCCTGACTTATTCCTTGTCAATTTCCATCTGCCCTTCACACCCGCTACTCTACACTGATTCCAAAAAGCAAATTTAATTTGATCAATTAATTCTCCCGCTTACAGAACTCCACTGGCTCCCCATTAGTTTGAGAAAAAGGCAACATACTCCAATATGGCACCCAAGGCACTCCAGGATCTGGCCCTGCATACCACTGTCTCTTCATTCCACAACTTAGCCCCTCCCAAGCTTTACTGGAGGAACAGCAGCAGGACCACTTTGTACTTATCTGAGTACAACTAAGGAAATGATTCATGCACAATAAGGATGCTTTTCTTTCTGATGGGAATACCCTTCTAATGCTCATTTCAAAGGCTCTCTTCACCTTTTACCCACCCATTATTCTAGTGTCTACTCAAAATGTTGGACAGATGGAAGAAAGGAAAAAGCAATTTCATAAAAATAATACTTTTTTAATTTAAAAGTATCCCTCAATCAACTATCACTAAACTTTTCCCCAACCAACTAAAAAGGATTTTGCAGGAAACCAATCCTATATGCTGCCTTTCGTGCAGACCATTTGTATAGTTAACTGTCTCCTCACAGACCAGCCTGATAATAATAATAAAAATAATAATTAATATACACCAGAAGACTTACAAGTTCTTAAGATAATATTAGCTCATTTTTCCTCAATAAATAGCAGCCTAAAACTAACATAGTAGGCCACAAAGGTTCAAATTGAAAGCTGAGTGCAAGCCCATGTCACCTGTCCCCAAATACCGTTATTAATTTCCTCACCAATAATAAACCATGAGGTATTAGCATGCAAAAAACTTTAATAGCAACCATGATCATCTTATTACTGACAATAAAGGTTTGAGTCTTACATAGCCCTCTGAAGTAGACTACAATATACTTCCAGAATACCATGATGGTTAAAAAAATAAAATAAAATAAAATAAAATAAAGCTTGATTCGGGAGACCTGATGGAATAGAACTTTTCCTGTTACTCATTAGCCATGTGGCCTTAGGCAAATCATTTAGCATGGACCTCAATTTCTTCTAGTAATGGAGATCTTAGCACCT
Organism: Mastomys coucha; assembly: GCF_008632895.1. Lineage (NCBI taxonomy): Eukaryota > Metazoa > Chordata > Mammalia > Rodentia > Muridae > Mastomys > Mastomys coucha. The sequence goes on along the minus strand of NW_022196900.1, from coordinate 63,640,240 downwards.
GTCCTCCAAGGAATGCTCTAAAAAGGAGATGAGATAATGCCTCCGAGAACATTTTACAAAAGCATCACTTTACTTCCAGTGGTTCTGCTCAGATCCCCAAATCATGATGATCATTCTCCCAACAGGAAGGCTACCCAGAGCAACACAGTGTAAAATCTGCAAATATTTGCCTAAATTTATCGAATGGCATAAATAACTAGGGCTCTGGAACACAACTTTTTTTTCCTGAACCATAATCTGATTCAGTATTACTCTCCTACTCCTTGCTAATCTTCCCCCAAAGGAGACCTGCAGAGATGATTTTAGCTCCCCAGAGAACATGACAGAGAACGAGAATGGAAGAAAAGCCAGCGTGCACATATTTATCTCATGTTTCAACCTACCATTATCTTCCAAGATTTTATTTCATTTTTTGCTATTCTCTCCACCTCCTGCTTACCAATGCCAGTCATTCTCACCATGGCCCAGCTGATGTTACAGAGAATATCGTTTCTGAAGAGTCAAATTCCTATGTGCCCTCATCTAGCTTCAGTCACTCTCCCTTCCCAATCATTTCTGCTTCACACATCACAAAAGTCATTTTTATACTGGGGGTGTTTTTAACTCTACACGCACACATGTGCTCCATGATGATTTAAGTCCTTCTGCCTTGTTCCCAGGGGCCAGCTCCCCACTCCCCTTTTTTCAGCTATATAGGAAAAACTGAATTGATCCTTGCCATAGCCAGTCAGGGGCAGACTTGAGATTGGAACCAAGCTCCCACAGTCAACATGCAGAGTTCAGTCCATCAAATACACCTAAATCAGAGACTGTGGCTCAAGAATGTTCACACAAGAATGGTTCCTAAGAACACTGTACTCTATTTGATACTGGATTACTCAAGAAATTCAGTCTAACAGGCTTCAAAATACTCATAGAGAGAGGAGAGAGAGCAATCTGTTTCTTTGTGGTCTACATTGTCACAAGCTTATGACAGCATAGTCATAGGTAGCCCAGTGAATCCAAACTCTATTGCACAGTCAATCCCACAGAGAACAAACGAAAGACACAATGGAGTCAGAGGCAGCCTCTTGAGTCATTGAGGTCTACTTTCATTTTCAATTCACTAGACACATATTAAAATAGGAATTAAAAAGTGTCTCCATACACAGCTAAGCTAGAACATCTAAGATAATGGTATATGGTTCATTTAACACATGGCATTCACTAAACACCTACTATGTGCAAAAACAATTGTTCTGAGAAACAAAGAAGACTGTGAAACAGGATATGGACCCAGAGGTCTACCTTAATAATGTCAAGTAAAGACAAACTTCTATCATGTGTACAGATGTTTCATGGCACACCTGTTGGTGGAAGTCAACTTTTGGGAGTCAGTTCTCTCTCTCTACCATGTATGTCCCAGGAATCAAACTACAGTCATTAGGCTTGGCATCAAGTGCCTTACTCACTGAGCCATCTCAATAGACTGCATTAGAAAGTAAAATAGAGTAACTATACCAATAGCAATGTTGATTCCCATCTATCATCCCTTTGCTTTATAGATAGTTTAGCTAAAGTCAGGTCCACTAATTTTTTTAGAGTCTTCTGATAAACCAGAATGGAGTATTTCAGGTATGTCTTAAGGCTATTTTCACACAACAGACATAAATTATGAAGTTCTCTAGTCATTTATCAAAGAATATAAGGAAAACCCACATGCATCTACAGAGGATCCTCTCACTTTCTCTGATTTCAAAATCTGTTTGAACAATCACTTGCTAGATGGTGAGCACTGTGCTAGTCACTGAGTGAGAGGATGCTCCTGGCTAAGAACTCATCCTCAGGCAAGAAATGTAATCCAATCAACTAAATTCCAGCAAATACAGTTGGAATAAAAGAAATCACTCTTACAGAGAACCTTGCCCAAATTGAAGAGAACATAATTTTTGCAGGACCTGACAGATGAGTTCACATTTTTAAGGGGAGGGGATGACAAAAATATAATCCCAATTTGCTACAGAACTCTTCCCATTCTGACTTGTAAGAGGGACCAGCACATGCAGGAATATCTAGAACATTACTGTAGTTCCTACAAAATAACAGATGGGAACTGGGCACATGGAGATGAAAATGGAGCCATGGCTGCAGACCCCCAGATCTTGGTGTGCACCAAGCCACACATTCCCTTGGGGGACAGTATCATGTTAGGGGAGGAGCATAAGTCCTGACACCCAAGGGCCTGGGCTACACACTCACTCATGGGGAAAGACCTCACCAGTGTCTGTCCATTTTTCATGTTTGATTCTGGTTTAATTGACAAGTGCAAGTTTTGTCTTTTTGGTGTACATGTATTGATTGAGAGATACGCTCGAAATGATGCACCGGGCCTATTTCACCACTGTGGAATCCTGACCAGGCTAACTCGTTAGCCTTGTTTTAAATTGAAAAGGACGAAGATGGGAGGAATCACTGACTCACAGTTTTGCTGTGACAGCTGAGGAGCATTTGGAATAATGCCTGGATATTGTTTAACAGTGACAATGACCTGGTATGGCAAAGTCATTATCACTGGGCATTCATTAAAAGAACGTTTGGTTTTTCTCAAAGTTCTTATTTGGCATTGGAGTCTGATTTACATTTCAAGAATTGCCCGAAGTCAGGGATTAGAATTGTGATCAAAGAAATAGATCAGAGAGGTTAGAGAGATGGCTCAGTGGTTAAGAGCACTGGTTGCTCTTCTAGAGGAGATAATTTTGATTCCAGTATACATGTGGTGGTTCACAACCATCTCTAACTCCACTCCAGGGGATTCGATGCCCTCTTTTGGCCTCTGATAGCAACAGGTACATAAGTAGTACATAAATTATACGTGCCAACAAAACACTTATACACATAAAAAATAAATTAATTTTTTAAGAAAAAAATAGTACAGAGTTTAGCAAACTGAACCCCAGGAGGCTCCAGCTCCATGTTTGCTTCTGTCACTAAAGTTTTGTTGAAACACTTCCATGGTGGCTGTGTTTATGACTTGAGCCATCACAGCAGAACTGAGGTATAATAGAAAACATGTGACAAGGTATATATATTCTCCGGTCTTTTCAGAAGATCTCTGAGCTCCTGAGCTTAGTGACTAAGTTTAATGTCTGATAAGTGAGGCCTGTAACATACAAACTTCTAGGCATGCACATCCAAAATGTAAAGCTTTGGTGAGTGGCTCTTCCCATTAATTAACCTTTCCTGTTTGGGTCATCACCTGTGACTAGCAGTTCTGTATATAGCATCACAGGACAGCTTTCTGTGAATGTGTTTACCTGTCAACCTTTATCACTTGCCACACAGTGAAGGAGCAAAGCTGAGACTGGTATCCCAGACCCTGCAAGATTATCAAACCTATCAGAGATAGTGCTTTATTCGAAGTGATCTTTTCCCAAATGCTGGTGGAAATATGTCTCCCCTTCTTCTGTCAGACCAATGTCAGTCCCAACAGACAAACAGCTGGAGGCAGAGAGCTTGGAAAACTGCCTTCCAATGAAAACTCACTTCCATTAGCCCCTAGTCTCCAAGCACAAAAACAGCCTTTGTGCCTGTCTGCAACACAAGAGATCACTCAATCGCTGTTTACTGAACCTTAAACCTTGACAAAATAGGTTCCGTACAGGTCCTGAACTAGCTGCAGATTTAGCCTTTCCTTAAGAAACTACAAAGGCAACTGCACTGCATGCACCATGTCCCCTTTGTTATGTGAGAATTAGGGGGTAGTACAGAAGAGAATCTTTTCAATGAGCCTTCTCTGCAGATGCCTCTGGAAAATAGCTGTCTGACTATGCTTTCTGAGTGGTGTGCTGTACAATGGCTTCTGTGAACACTGTTTTAATGGGTGCTATGTAAGAGCAGAGGGGAGGGGGGTCTCAGGTTCACAAAAGTACAGAACACCAAGTTAGAAATGATAAGCAGCCTTTCTCTGCCAGGACTTCTTCGGAACATTTAACCTGGGCATTGCACACCCAGGGCTCATCAAACTTACTTGATTGGAAAAAACCTTTCTGGGTCTGTTTATCCTAGGAATGTAACTCAGTGATTGTTTAGAACGTAAATGTGTTAGATGAATAAAATCACTCTCGGTAACTCTCTTAGAAAGTATCTGGTCTTTTAAATGTTGGGAGGGGTGCATTGGGGATAATTATTTTATTCCCCAGAAGTGAGCCAATGACTACTAATATGTGTGTTAAGTTCAGTGTTATCAGTTGTACTCACAAAGACGACTCACACAGGTGCAAGCATGTGCAACTCTTATCATTAGCAAGTAGCTCTGAGCTAATGAGGGGAATAATGAAGGCCTTGGAGACAAGAGCTGATCTGTTATGACATCCCATTTGACATTTGGAACTATCCGCATTTTTGCAGATGGAGATACTGGGACCAGAAAGGAAGTCTTCCAACTTCAGAGTCACCAAGACTGAATCCATATCTGTCCAGTTCAATCCTGCAGTAACAGAGCTGCTCTAGTGAAACTCTGTGGTGATGGAAATGACCAGCGTATGTACCAGGCACTGGCTCCACCATAGTAGCCACCAGGCATCTGAGACTATAGAGCACCAGATGGGCCGCAGAGTAGTCTACCTGCATCTTATTTTACATCATTTCTCCTTCGCTTTCATCCCTCCGAACTCTTCCGCATATACGCTCCCTTACCAATTCATGGTCTCTGTTTCTTTAACTGTTAATACAATGCTCTTAGTCCATATAGTATTAACTGCATGCATATGTTTTCTTTTTAGGGCTAACCTCTTGGTATTGAATAAGCAATTGGTGTACTCTTTCTCTGGGGAAGACAATTTCTCCCACTTTCAGCAGTCCTCAGTCAGTAGTAGCTCTCTGTCTAGAGTTCAGGCCGCTGAGCTTTCTCCCTTTCCATGTTAGGAGTATCTTTTGGAGTTGGCCTTGCTCAGGTTGTATTTAGACATGTCGTTGTGACTTTGCAGGTGTATCGTCTAACATTTCAAGGACAAACCCTGTTCCTGACTCCTACAATCTTTCCATTTTCATCTTCCTTGATGATCCCTGAGCCTTGAGTGTGGGAGTTAGAGGTGTAGCAATTGGGACTGGGCTCCACAATGCAGCTATTTGATTGGTTACAAATTTCTGCAATGCTCTCTGTCTGCTGGAAAGAGAAGCTGCATTGATGAGGGATGAGAAAGACAGAAATGCAGTACCGGATGTTCTGACAAAGAGGTTAGAAATCACACCATCTGGTTCAAACACCAAGTTTCCCATGCTATGATTACATGACCATAATCATGTCAACTCAACCCCTGTATCCCTCAGTTTCCTCATCTGTAAGATGGAGTGAAGAGTGGAACCTGACTCTTCAGGATGCTCTCACATGTTAACATAATGACCTGATCATAGTACTGGTCATCAAGTCAAAGACTGTGCTCCTTGACAAGGCTATGCAAGGCAATGACCATATTAAATCAGTGGGGTTTTACTGTATAGTGGCAATGTTTCCCCTATGTATGCCTCTCTTATAAGGGTTAAACATGTTTTCAGAAACACAAAGAAATAATAGTTCTTTTTATATTAGCTTATTACTTTTCTCCCTGGGGCCCAAAAGGACCCAGTTATTTATTCAAAATAAATTACAAAATGTTAGGCTTAGAAGGATTCCTAGAAATCATTTTACCTGATTTTCAGTACAACTTGGAGATTCTCCCTAGTACCCTTTTCCTGGAACATTCTCCATCTGGTAAACTGTGGGGAAAGAGCCCACGTTCATGCCCAGATAATTATTTGAGCCCAAACATGCCTCCTCTATCTTCCACACCTCCAGTAGTGCTCAAAAGGATTTTTGTTCCCACCTCATATATCCGTACAACAGTTTTCTAGTATGTGAAGGCAGAGATCATATTCCACACATACACACACACACACACACACACACACACAATCTCTCATCCTCAACAATAGACATTTTTCCACATACCAACATTCAAGTTGCTCTATCTCTTGTCTATTTCTTTGAGAGACTGCATTTTTTTTCTTCTTGACTCTCCACCATGCGTCCTCTGCATACACACTAGCTCAGTACCTTCCTGCCCTCTTACATTTACTTGTATCTTTCTATCACCTTCAAGACCCAATGGAATTCTGTGAAGAAAGAAACTGAAGCAAAGGCCTTCCTACCATGTTCTCAGATTCACTGTCCAGTGTGGTAGTGGGTACATCCAAATATAGCTTATCTACCATTGTCTCTTAGTGGGCAGAGTTGGGAATCTATGGACAACTTCTTTGTGAACCAAAGACTTCTATCAACTATTACAAGAACAGCAGGGCATTTCCTGTAGACTATCAGTAACATGTATCACCTTAAATTAATGAACCTCCCTCCCCTCCTGAGATTCTCTCTTTCGTTTGGAGGGCTAGCTACCCTTTCACTCTATTTCACCATGAAAATTTCCTATTATCTCAGAAGTGCAGTGCTCCACATGTCTCCCTTAACAACATCCTTGGTCACTTCAGCCCACCTTTTCCTATGCAAAGACCGGCCTTTAACTTAGCCATTTTGACTTTGCCTGTCCATACCTTTACAAAGTACACTAGTAAAGTAGGTTGACATTGTCCCCTCTCTCCATGTGTCATAGAGTTAGCATACAAGGTATCTCCGATATGACTGCCCTAGTTCACATGAATAACATTCCTTTCATGCATTTGTTCATTCAGTCAGTTAATCCTACTGAATTCATTCTCTGAGCATGACCTTTATACAGGGAGGGGATTCTAAAGTGCAAGAGACAGGATCACCAAGCTTTGGGCTCGGTCTTAAGTGAGCAGTCAGCATGTCATGAATAGCTACACCTAAAGGTAGAAGCACTGAGAATGGAGGGAGAGCCATTCATTCTGAGCAGGCAGGGCAATGGACCTAAAGGGGAACTCAGCAGGCTGTAGGGCAGAAAGGAGAGATCATGAAAACCTGCAGCGAAGTGGACTTGTAAATGATTCAAGTGACCATGTCTATTGGGGGCTTATTTGGAAATATTTATTTTCTGTTTCTAAGAGCTCCATTGAAATGTACTCAGGAAAGTCACTGTCATTCCACATTATCCAAAAATGTTTCATTTAATACCTATCTTTTGATCTGAGGGTTATTAAAACTTCTTCCTTTTTTTAACCTCAAAATATGTAGCAAAAATCACCCATGTTTTCAAACCAGGATAAAGTCTTCCAGGTGCTGGGTCACAGTTCGTGTTCACCTGGCAGGGCTTGCTCCTGTCTGAAAGGCTGCCTCTGTGGCTTGGGAAGGGCTGTGGCTTGGGAGCAGACACACTAAGGCTTCAGAATGCTGCCTGGTTTTGTTCCACTCCTTCCAGGGTGCCCAATTACACTGCATTTTCTGTGTAGCCTTTCCTTTCTTTGAAGGCTGGCTTGAAGGGATGGGATGGATTTGAATGTGTGCTCTTCTGGAACTGGGGACTTCATTGGGAGAAATGCAATCTGCTTCCTAGCTGGGCTTTTGTTTACAAATGGGCTTTCCACAAGGTTTCCTTCCAAGTCAGTCTCTAGTTGAAGCTTGACATGATTAAAGGTGTTTGCAGGAGCCAGAGCTGAGAAACTTTTTTCTTCTCTTCTATTGGTATTTAGCTGCGTACCAACCACATTCCCAGTGCACAGAGACAAAGGCGACCCAACGAAGAACAAGTGGTGTTCAGTGCAAGCTTTCCTCTTCAGGGAGCTCAGGAGAGATTTGTGGACAGGGACTGTGCCTTCTCATAATTCTTTGTTTTTTCAGTACTGTGCATAGCACCAAGCATATAACAGGCACTCAATATTAATAAATATCAAACAAGACGGATAGCATGATGGATGGATAACATAGTTTTCTAATCTCAAAATGCACTCCGATTAAATTTTAATTTTAATTCAAACCTGTAATCCTAGACTTGTATCATTTTTAAAATAAATTAGAACATTGACAGGCATATTTACTTGTATAATATGTGTCTGCTTCAGAAGATAGGCCAAGTGAGAGAATTCCACAGCTATACAGGAAGAAGCTACACTAAGTGGCTCTTATAGTTTCCCAGTTTAGCTCATTTATCACCAAGAACCAGCATCCTAGAAACTTTTAGGCAAAAAAAAAAAAAAAACCCTCATGTTCGAGAGGTAAGAAAAAAAAGAAGGCAGGAAGGAGCAAACTGACTTGCCCAAGGTCAAAGAACCAGTCATTTCTGTAGCATGAACTGAATTTATTGGAATGTCAATGGACGTTGATCATTCATATTCAAGGTATAAAAAGAATACACATTAACTAGAACCACAGTGGACTTAATGGACTCAAATAGCTCTATGGTTCCTTGCAATGAAGAGCCAACAAGCTAACACAGTGATAGTCAAAGCCAAATTATAAATGACAGCTGCTTTAAAAGGCAGTACTTAATTTTAATAGCCTGTTCTACCTTCATAAAGATGTAGGCACTTGCTGACTCCATAGCTGCCTATGGCTTTCATTTCTTGAGTTGAAATAATAGGTAGTTTCCTATTAACAGATTAGAGGACAAGAGAGGCCTTGAGATGCTATCATGGCACCAGTATTTGACAGTTCCAAGGACTCAACTAAGTGAGCATCACCCTCCAGGATGAGCCACTAGTGACCATACATGGACACAAAAATGAACAGTACGTCAGAAATCAGGCAGTTATGTTTCAAGTTTATTTTTTTAATTTTTTTTATTTTTTATTTTTTGGTTTTTTGAGACAGGGTTTCTCTGTATAGCCCTGGTTGTCCTGGAACTCACTTTGTAGACCAGGCTGGCCTCGAACTCAGAAATCCTCCTGTCTCTGCCTCCCATGTGCTGGGATTAAAGGCGTTCACCACCACCACCTGGCTCAAGTTTATTTTTAAGACTAGAGTCAAAGGAAATACAAAAATCCCAACAGGCTCTGTGACTTAAGAGAAGGCCCAGCAGTTAAGAGCACTTGCAACAATTTTAGAGGACCAGAGTTCAGTTCCCAGGACCCACATTCAGGGGCTTCAAGGTACATGTAGCTCTTGCTCAAAGGACTTGATATCATCTTCTTACCTCCACAGATACCTACATACATGTGCCCACAAACATGCACACATACACATAAACAGTAAAACACATGTTTCAAAAGAATAGTTTCCATCTTACACACATCCCTGTTAAAATACTTCCCAGCATGCTTGGTACTCAATAACCACTTATTTCACCTGATCTTTCCATGGAACCCCTAGAAAGAAGCAGAAGCCAGGGTTGTCTTCATCACTGTAACACGGCATACCTAGACTTAATACTGTCTGCAACAAGATGGTTTGAGTCCTTCATGCCAGAATCAAGAGCTGTTTATTTAAACAAGCCAATGAACGTGTTTCACATTGTCTCTGGTTATTAGTAAATCTCGTATCAGTCTCTGGAAACTTCCCAAGTGCAACAGCTGTCTTATCTGGGACCGCCTGGGCTGTTTGACATGATTATCATCCTATAGAGAGCCACAGCATTCCCATTTAGTAATGCTGAGAAAAGAGAAGTAGTCATGGCTCTGCCCATCTAGACACACTACACAATTCCTACACAGTACAGCCAGGAGGTGTACTGTGGGATTCATTCGGTCTTCAGCACTGACACTGATGCAGCTCAAACCTAATTTTCTAAAGAACAGCACAAGCCCTCATTGATTTGGGGAGATTTGTGGACACTGTCTTGCTTCGTGGACTGATTCTTCCTAAACCCATGCACAAACAATCTGCAGGCATCAAAGCCTGGGCGCATGGTGGACGCTCCCTGTGCTTTAAATGCTCACATGCACCAGACTGACCTGACCCCTCAAAAGGCCACATTTTGCTATGATGGAAAAGTAACATCACATAGTACTCTTATAAGGTGCTGAATAATCAGAAATGCATAAAGGAGATTCCATTATGTGCATAAAATGATTTACCTCTCCTCTCAACTGCAAAAATTTGGCGTTTCATATACATTAAAATGCAATCTCCCAGAGAAACTATTGAATTTGCATTATAGGGCATAAGTACCTAAGCAATTTCACCACAACTATGTAGGAGACCCCTTTCTGATGTGTTTGTATTTGACTTGGCTTTATCTTTCCCTGTAACATCTCTAAATGCAGCTCACATATGCAGTGGCCAAATATTTACTACGTGTAAATTCAAGATACTTTTCAGATATGGGAAAATGTCTGTGAAACATATCTGTCTGCAGGGCACCCAGGGCCTGATAGGAGAGGCAAGTCATGTAATGATGTCCATTCTGCTATGTATAATGTATACTAAGAATCAGACAGAGCTCAGGTCAGGAGGCTGTGAAAAGGTGTCAGAGTGGCCATGAGATCGTGCAACATCATGTTTTCTAGTAGTATGCTACCTAGGTGCACAACTGCCGAGGTCTAGCAGGCCATCACACTGTGTGTAAAACCTTACCGAGACAGGGTTCTGGGAGACGGTACTTCTGGAACATTCTTCCCCGGTGAAGAAGACTATGTGGGGCCAGACAGGTGAGGTAGGTAGTTGAAGGTAATGCAGATCTCCTCCTAACTTGTGAGTAGAAGCTCTGTGTGTGTGTGTGTGTGTGTGTGTGTGTGTGTGTCCCATTGGAGGACTCTCTAAAATGTAAGAGTACTTCATTTCGTCTGTCTGCTCATAAGAAATTCAACCCAACCTAGGTAACTCAGCAGAGGTGACCACAGAGATTTTCTAAGACTGCCCTCAATTATCGAGGCTTTAAATATAGGCTGCCTGCTTCTGATTCCAGTTAAAATAATACTACCCTGAAAAGCCAAGCTGTGCTCATGACTCTGTGCCCTGAATAACAGTCACTGGCTTGTTAAAAGTTGGTAATTTATAAACACGTTACCACAATGAAGTTAAAAAAAATGAGAAAGACAAGTAAAATGCTCTCTAATTTCACAAAGTGATAGAGCCAGGGACCACTAAATGAGCTTATTTCTATGAGGTCAAACTCATCTTTCAGTTGGGAAATATTGACTTGCTGATGATTAGTTGCATACTGAAAAGTTAAGAAGGAAACTAAGCATAAATGGTCCTGTGAGAAGTACATTTCTCTTGTAAGACCGGGCATGGCATTTACAAAGAAAGACATTTTAGTTGCCACATTTTATATCAAAAGGGCTGGATCAGAAAACTAGAATATTAATAAACTATTTCCCATATAAGCTTTGCTTATTAAATAAATAGATTCATGCTTTTATGAAGTGCTTATAAGCTATAGTCACGTTTAAGGGCACGTGTCTGCTTTTGTAATTACTAATAGATATGGTTTAATTACACCCATAAATCCCAATACACTGGCTGAGGACTGAAGTGCCCACTCTTTACCTGAACCTGAGATTACCTGGAGTCTGGCATGCAAATCCCATCAGCTTTGATTCACACATTTCTAAGAAAGGGCTTAGGCAATATATCTTTTGCCTTATTCATAAAGAAAAGTAATCCCAATAGATGCATCAATTTACTAACATTGCTAAGTCTCTGCTGCTCCCTGGGGAAAAGGCATTAGCTTGTGAGTATGCTGTCAAAAGCATGAGCACAAGACCAAGCAGAAGCCAAACATCCCAATCTCTCAAATTGCAAGATACAACTCAAAAGCCTTCCTCTGGATAAAGGAATTGTGCCATTAAAGCATACAAGCCTGCTATGTGAATTGACAGCAATTTACAGGACAGAAAAATCTTACCCACCTCTCTTGGATCCCTTCCCCTGTCCAACAAGCTAGCATTCTTAAGAAAACAAATGGGGGAAGCAAGAATGTTTCAAAGATGCAGGTCAGCCTCTTAAAACTATTTCCTAGGTGATACGGCACGATGCAGTACACATCAATTGTGTATCATGTCAACTGTGTACCTGCCTCTCAGCCAAGGATCCATGTCTTACTCTGATATATTAGAAACTCATGCTGTTCCCTGAGTTTTAGTTCATAGAATTTGGAGGCTAACCTCACGCTCTGGCTCCAGGGGTTGGACAACTGAGACCCCTCTGATCAGTGAGAATGAATATGGATTCTACCTCCTCAATCCTGATCACATAACTATCTCAGGAACAGAAACATGGCTGCTGAGATCTGACTCTCTGCCACTCTGCCAGCCGATTGGGAGGAAAAGCCTTCTCTCTTTCTGGAGTTGCTAGGCTAATAGTATGAAAGCTTAGCTTGCTGGCAGCTACCTTTGCACAGCTGGAATAGAATCTACTAACAGAATCAACACAGAAAAAGTAAATTGAATGTGAAAACAGAGATGAGAAAGCATTTACAGTGGCCATACCTGCAGCTGAACTGCATCTAGAGTAGGTTATGTATGCCAGGAGCTTCCTACCTAGATAGAAAACAGACTAAACTACTAGATTCTTGTCATCAACAACCTTACTGGCTTTGCTACAGTCAGTGTTCCACGCACACCTTTATGATCATGTTATCAGACGTGTGAGATACTCTCTACCAACCTTTCACCAAAATTGAAAGAATCTTAAGACAAAAACACAGGACCTTTAGGCTATCCTAGAGATCAAAAGATCAGAAAAGAAAAGCTAAATGTTCTGCCATGTGTCCATCATCTGTGCCATTTTTGGTTATTGGACTTGAACAGTGTAAGCCCAGTGCTAGACACAGTGGTAGTCAATGGCCACTTGAATAATTTAAAATAAATAAATCCATTTTTTTTAAAAAAATTCTAGTTCTTGGTCATTTTAGCCACATTTTTAATGCTTGGCAATTTCAGGTGGCTTGTGGTATTCTACTGGGCAGCATAGAGCACGTCCACACTCACCTAAAGTTCAGTGGGCAATTAGATGTGCTAATTCCACGCCTGCCAATTGCAGAAAACTACGCGGCCACCAAATGTTACTGATTGAAGATGCTCAAGCCTGAGCACCAGCTCACATCTCTAATGGGGATGCTGAGTTCTGACAGAAGGACGTTAGTAAACACTCTATGCCTCCCAAAGGCTATCTAGAGAGTGCCCTGTAAAGAGATGTGAGGATACTGATATTTTTTAAACAAAAAGGTAACAATATATTGAGATGCTGACTGTCACAAAGTATGTATGCCATAGAAAAATAATCATAGTATCTAATATTTTCTATGTGTCACATACTAATTAAATGATTAAGTGCACTGTCTGGCTTAGTGATCCAATGAGCAGAACTTAGAACATGAACAAGCTGTTCTCTTCTCCCCACCTTTCCTCTGCGAAGGCAAACAGAGCAAGCTTAAGCATTTTAGAGAGCAGACTGGCAAGCTGCAATAAGTCTATGTGGGGGGATGGGCCCAACTCCAGCTATACTGTGCTACCTATCAAGGAGTGGGCAAAGGCAGATCCTGAGAAAAACTCTGCAACCAAAACACTCTGTGGGGAGACTAGAAACAAATGATGTAGCCATGTTTCCAAACCTGAGAGCCCTCCGGCTGACTAAGAGAGTCATAACCCTGAAAAACACAAAACCCTGGGAGACAAAAAAACCTCAGTGGACACAGATACTCTCAGACAAAGACCGTAGGATACTGGCAGCCAGGCAGCTTAATCCCTGGAAAGATAAGGGTGTCCCAGTTGCAAAAGTAAATAGTCCTCAAAGCCTTAGAGGAAGAAATTTGTTCCTGCAGAGACTGGTCATTCAGCACATGTTGGAAGACCACACACGGCTAGCAGGCTGCGACAATCTGAGAGAGCCTCTATTGCTGGGCTAAGAAACCTTTAGCAGAGGCAGACTCCTGAACAGAAATTCAGCCCAGGATGAAGACAGACAGGGACACTTGCTTATACCCTGCTGTAACATCCTTGAGCTCCAGGACAACACTGCATACAACCATTTCTGGTCGAAGCAGTTGAACCTCAGAGACACTGCAGCCATTCCCCCCACCAACTGAATTACCTCAAAAGAGAGCTCAGTGGAAAGAGCTCACACTTATCCTCACAATGAAGAAATATTGACCAATTCTGTCATAATTTTTATTTTCATTTCATTTTTCCCAATTTCTGCTCTTATAGTAGGACTTGTTTAGATTTTGCCTTACTTGGCGGTCTTTGTGACGGTTCCCTGGTTCCCTGAATCTACTCTGCTGTCGCTCTGCTTCTTACCTTCCATCCATATATTTCTCTCTGCTTTCCCTTGTCTCGTCTCCCCCCTTGTCTCACCTTTTGACCTCTTACAAATTTGTGCTTCACTAGTCTTTTTGTCTGCATTTCCTGTTGGTTTGGTTGGAGACAGGGTATTTCATTTTGTAGCCACACTAGCCCACAATTCCCTATGTAGCCCAGGTCAGCCTCAAACTAGTTGCAGTCTTCCTGCGTCTGCCTTCTGACTGCTGGGATGGTAGGCATAAGCCAGCATATGCAGCTAGCTTTAATGATCTTGAAGTACCCAATTCCTTCCCACTGCATTTTTACAAGGTTTGATGTCAAGCTAGAGCTTCTGTCACCTCCATCTCCTTTCTGCAGTCTAAAGAGTAGCAAGGATCAGAGGCCAAGGGAGAGATCACCGAGAGGCTCCACATTCAATAAATAAACCAAAGAGTGAGGAAAAGAAAAAAAATCAAACTAAAACACACATCCACCCGAAGAGGTGCAGAACTCACAAAACAAAGAATGTGGGAACATGAGTCAAGGTGACACACACGCCTAAGAAGTCCATACCACCAAAGATAACGATGAAATAACAAAAAAGGCCAGGCGAAGAATTCAAAATCCAACCTTTCAAAATGTCCAACAACTTCAAAGTGGATCCAAACAAGCACATGAATGAAGTAAGGAAATCAATTCAGGACCCAGACCAGAGAGTCAGTGGCGTGGACGAGAATATTAGCAAGAAGGCTGAGAAATGCAATGGCACGAGAGGAAAGTTCAGCAAGGAAATTACAATTCTGGAAAATAACCAAACAGAAATGTCGAAAATGAAGGAGTCAATCAATCACAAGAACCAAATGGAAAACATCATCAACAGACAAGATGGAGCAGAACAAAGAATCCTGGAGAGGGAGCACAAAGTTGAGGAGTATTACATTCAGATAACAATAAGGAAAAATAGTATGATGACATCTCCCAAGGACTCTGAGACCTAAGAAATCAGCAGCGCCTAAATATCACAGCTTGGAAAAGGAAGCTGAGGTTAAAAACTAGAGACAGAAATATTATTTAGTAAACTCATAGCAGAAACTATCTCAGGTCTAGGGGAAGGAATGGGCACTAATATACAAGAGACATGTAGAACCCTAGCTAGAGATAACTGGAGAAGAATCACACTTTGACACCTCATCATTAAAATGCTACAACAGAAAGAAAGAGTAGTCAAGAAGAGGAATGAAAAGACAACTTACTTACAAAAGGCAGACTCCTCAGAAACTCGCTACATCTTCCAGAAGAAACTCTGAAAGCCTAAAGAGCACAGGATGATATACGACAAGCCCTTTAAGCAAATGCAAGCTAAACAAGATTATCATCTCCAGCAAACATATTTTTTTTAATTGATGAAGAAATAAAGACCTTCCAAGACAAGCAAAAGCTAAAACTAAAGCAATTGATGACCACAGTTAACAGAAGAGACCCAGAGGAATTCTACACAGTAGAAGATGGCATAACACGTGAGCACAGGAGAGAATACAGCTCATAGGAAAACTCATCGAATACATGAGAACTAGGAAAGAATCAAGCATGCCCAGCTTAGTAAATTAGCAAACCTCTAGGATAAATAAAGGGGAAGGAAAATAAGAAAAAATGTGTGAGCTAAACAATGCAAATTACAAGAATTATCAAATCTCTCTTAATAATAACCATAAATGTTGGTGATCTTAACTTCCTAACTAAAAGACACAAACTAATTGATTAAACAGAAAAGCAAGATCCAACCACTGGCTGTCTGCAAGAGACATAGCTTACTGACAAAGACTCCACAGACAATAAGTCAAAAGATGAAATCTACATACCACACAATGGAAGCAAGAAGCAGGGAGGAATGACCATTCTTATTTCTATCAATGCACATTTAAAAGTTAATCCAAGAAAATAAAGTCACTATATATTAATAAGGTATATACTCCATCAGGGATATTACAATGATTATGAATACATGGGCATCAAATGGTGGTATACCAAATCTCTTAAAGCAAACACTACTAGACATAAGGAGACTGATACATTTAGAGAGTGAGCACTTTAATACCCAATTCTCATGAACAGAGAGATTATCAAACAAAAGTGTAACAAAGAAACCAGACTTAAATTGCATCTTATACCAAATAAACTAAACAGATACGAACAGAATATTCCACCCAACAGCTGATGAATATACATTCAAGTATACATATGCATCAAGCAGCCCATGGATGGAGCTTTTTCCAAAACAGACCACAAGCTGCCTTATGTGTCAAGCCCTAACAAAGTAGGATTGAAATAATTTACTAGATCTTATCAAATCAAACTGGAATAAAACTAGAAAGCAACAGCAAGAGAAAAGACAGCACCTTCACAAACACATGAAGGTTAAACAGTACTCTTAGAAGACATGGAAAAAATCAGGAAATTAAAAACTTCTTAGAATCAAGTAAAACTGAAAATACAGTTTCCTAGAACTTTTATATCTAGTAAAGGCAGTTCTAAAAGGGAACTTCATAGCCACGGATTCCTATGAAAACAAAATAAAACCAAAACAACAAAGAGAGACTTCTACAGATGCATTTAAGATCCTGGAAATACAAGGACACAAACCATGCAAACCTACAATTAGCAGATGAAAGGAAATAATGAAGAGCAGAGCAGAAATTACTAAAATGGAACGTAAGAGAACAACAAGGAGAATCCATACATGATGAATTCTTTGAAAAGATAAGGTGTTAGCCAAAGAGAGTCAAGACCAAAAGCAATAAAATTATAAATGAAAGGGGGGAGGCTAATGAAGTTCAGAATATCATTTGGAAAAACCTTTAAAACTATATTACAATAAATAAGAAAACCTAGAAGAAACACATTTCTAGATATAACATCACCCTCCATAATTAAACCAAAAGGATATGTTAACACTTTAAGAAAACTATACCAAGTAATGAGATTGAGAGTCCACCTTACCCTCTCAAAAACAAACAAAACAAAACACAAAAACAAAACCAATAATGCCCAGAACTAGAGAGACTCACAAGACTTACTCCTACTCTGCCAGACCTTTGAAAGTAAATAGGCTACCAATCAGATCAAGCAATTAACCAATCAGATCATCCAAACAATCAGACTGTTATGGCTATTCCTTTGTTCCTAGCTGTCAACATGACTACCTCTGGAATTCACTAAAACACAAGATACTGGGTACATCTATAAGGGATTTTTCTTGATTAGATAATTTTTGAGTTGGGAAGACCCATCTTAAGTCTAGGCTACAAAATCTGGTGGCAGCCTATGTGAAGGACATGAAAGAAGGAAGCTCTTAATATTATATATATATATATATATATATACACATACACACATACATATACATATATATGTATATATACACATGCATACATACATACATTCTATCAGTTCTGTATCTCTTGTCGAACTCTAATACAGAAACCAATTGGATCACATCAGTCAACCAATCAGCCATGCAATTACTCAATCAACCAAAACATCAAGTCAATCAACTAACCAATCAACTTATCTAAAAGACACTCTACTCTCTGTACTCCTTGCATCAATGTTTATTGCCTAAAAGCATGGGTTAGATCACATGTCCTTTGGGCAGTCCCTTTTATCACAAGAGGGAGAGGTGATGAGCATCAAGAAGAAGTAAAGCAATGAGAAATGCTATGATCAAAATCATCCAGAACAAGGTCACACTGGGTGTTCTTCCCAGTGTCGTAGCGCAAATACATCCTAGCTCCTTCAACATTTTAATTGGATTTAGCCAGTAATTCTGTATGTTGTACTTAGCATGCTTGCTTTGAATCACTATTGAATTGCATCCTGTTTTGTTAAATGGGTTTCTTTTAGTCCATCAAATACACTAAAAAAGCCTAAAAGAAAAAGAAATAAATCCTTTAAAATCCATATCCCCCCCAAAAAAAGCCCCATAAAATAGCAGATAAACAGATATTGACTTTGTCTTTTACAGATGAGAGAAATAGAACTTGTCAAAATCAAGTAACCTGAAATGTGTGTTGATGCTGATCTAGCTCCAAACGTCTTTATCTCTATAGCTCAAAAGGGGAACACAGGCTGCCTCTGGGTAGAAACAGTGTAAGTGACCTTTGCCCCAGTTTCATTCTCCAAACTCAATTAACATGAGACTAGTTTAATCTTTAAAAGTTGTAAAAGAGAAACACATTCAACTTGGCTTGAGCCACTATAGAGTTAACAGCAGGCTGTGCTGTGTGCCTGGATTCTTGCTTAAAATGGGTTAATTACAGCACTAGGCTCTTTCATATTCTGCCAGAGCTTTGCTTCAAATCTAATTTCTCAAAGTATATTGCTAGACGCTAATGAAAACCCGAAGAGACACACGCATTCAGGAGATGTATAGCCAATGAATTTCCTGTTGTTTTTATACTGAACAACTTTTTTATATCCTAACATTTTTATGCCAGCTATGAAAAAGATAAATAAATATTTATGACATTCACTCAATTCTACAGTAACTACTAAGTTGCTGGTATTCTCGACTCTGGATTGAAATGTGCATATTTCAGTGGCTAGGGAGTCTCAACCCTCAAGGAGGACGCCAGGCAACACTGTCATTAAGGCCAGAAGACTACTCGTTTGACACACTGCAAGGATATGGCTTGAGAGCACAACATAAGGGGCTTCATTACAGTGGCTGCAGCAGAGGCAAACACAGACTCCAGCGCTGCCAAGCCAACAGCCAGGAGCTCACCAGCATCACTGTGGACAGGGTCTCTGTTCAAGCTTTCACCGTGTATCAGCAATGTTTAATCACAAAAGACAAACAAGGTGACTGGGGAAATAAAAATACACAAGGGCCAATTTCCACCCATTTCAACACTCTTGCAAAAATGTTGTCATTTACTAAGAAATGGTCTGATTACCCCCTTTTTTGTTTATCGATTGAAATTCCACTTGTAGATTTATAAATAGCCACAAACCTACTACTTACAAAGGGAGAGGCCAGAATTCACCAATAGGTACTGCATAATCTAACCACAGTAACCTATTTTTTGCTTGCTTGTTTATCAAATTTAGTGCCCAATCTTCAGAGGAAACGTGCACGCATGTTTGTGTGCACGCGTATGCACACCTTCTACTCCAGAGTCTTCAGCACTCCCTACAGAAGCCACTGGCTGATCTTGGCAATGGTTCTTCTCATCTGTTTCACTCAAGGAGGCCCATCCTTGTGGGCACCTAAGTTTATGTAGTTCTTACAACAGGAGATATTTATGAGACGATTAATATACACTACACCTGACACACACAGCTTCATTGTAAACCAAATAAACACACAGCACTATTTCTCTACAGTCTGCTCCTTCACTCTGGACAAGACTTAAACTCTTCCTCTAAGACTTGGGAACCACTACTGGTCCTTCAAGCCGCATTTTCCATGGCTTCCCGCTCCATACACATATTCTATGATCCACTGTCCCGAACTGTTCAGCCTTCTCCAGACATAATGCTGCATTCCATTGCCAACATTAAGGCCCTCTGACCCAGAAAGTCTTGTCTTCTGTAGCTGACTGCATGCACTCAGAGGGTAAAGAATAGTTTCTGCCACAGACATCACCAGATAACCCTGGAGCCCAACACCAACAACTCACGCTCAAAATGTTCGACTCAGAGGTGGACCCTTCCAAACTAGCAAAATCCACCCCTTGGTGCTTGCATTGCACTGAGATACCACATTATTTGTTTGCGCTTCACCAGCTATTTATTTCTAGAGAGCTTGTGCCTTTTCATATGATCACATCCACAAAGCAGATCACTGTGCACAGGGCTGCACACTAGCTCAGTATATGCTGGGTAAATGAAGGAAGTAATGATGCAGAGAGTCATTTCATGCAAATCTTTACCTCTTATAATGGACAATGAAGTAGCCATGTCCCACCCCCTCATCACCATCACCTCCATCACTGTCCAATACACCCACCTCCATCTGACCAACCCTAGAGCCCAACAGGCACGGCTCAGAAGCCAGAGTCCAAACATGGCTTTTTGTGGATGTAGCTGAAGTACAGCCTAGGGGAAGAAGAGGGTTGGAATCCCACCCACAGTCATTATTCTGCATGTTCCCATTCCATGCTCTACTCTTTCACATCCCTTCCTTTTAAATTTAAAATGAAATAATGACTTGTTTAGGTAACAGTCATCATGATCGTAATACCTGTTATCCACGCAGACGACAGCTCGCAGAACAATACACACAGAATCCAATTCTAGCAGCGACATGCTTGATGCCTTTACCTACAGAACATCTCTCATCTCTCCTTCCTCTGGAGTTTTCTGTAAGTTATGGATTAATAAACTTTCCCTAAGAATATGGCTTTATGAATCTTGCAAAATAGTCAGAAAAAGAAAATCTTTTTCTTATTCATCTCTAACATGAATTGCAGCCTACGAAGCCCCGTGTGGGCTGACAACAAATGACACTGCTCTCCGTAGCAAATTGTGTCTGGGGTGGTAGTTGTTCACTCTCTCCAGTGGGATTTAAAGTAAATAAATATCAAACCGCCTCCTAACTTGTGAGAATAACAAAGGCCAGCTAGGTCACCACAAACTATGACCGGGTTCTTGGGATAGCAAGAGAAAAATGTAGCACAACCCGGCATTAAGTCAAGCCCCTCCTCTCCAAAGCCGTGTTTACCAACCACTACAAAGGCATAGAGGTCTGCCACCACTCAGGCTGAAGCTGCGAGGCTGCATACAACTGCCTCTAGGTTTCTGGATGTGGATGGTGAAGGCTGGAAGAGCAGTGTTTGGTGGCACAGTGTACAGCAGGCACAAATCAAATTGTGCTGAGTGGCTTATTTGCTTTTACTTACAAAATAAACCCAGCTCTAGGGATGGAGCTCAGATGGCGTAACGCTTGTCTAGTATGTGCGTGAAGCCCTAGCTGCCATCCCGATGAAGCCAGACAAGACAACGTACACACCTGCGGATGCAGAAGAAACGGAAGTTCAAGCCATCCTCAAGTACACAAAGAACTCAAAGCCGGCCTGAGTCACATGAGCCCCTGTCTCCATCAAACACATTCCCATAATAATTACTGTTGACCAAGGCTCAGAAAGGAAGGGTCTGTTTGTGGCCATAAAACTAGTTATTGGGTTAAATGAGATAGCATAGTGGCTTTACTCCCCACTGTATCCATGGGCAGGGCTATTCTGAAGACCAAAGGAATAGGCTTCTGAAAAATTAGTAGTGTGCGTCTGTGTCTGTGTGTGTGCTTATATGTATGTATATGCCCACATACATGTATGTATGGACATGTGAAATACCACACAAATGTCAGATTGTTACAGTAAGAAAATGTGAAACACCTAGCTCCCCAAGATTTTCCTTCACTCTGTCCAGCACTGAATTGTCTGAATGCATACAACCAAAGAATCAGACCTGATAGGATATTCACCCATTGCAAAGGGCAAGTTGATGACTTGAGTTCTGCAAGAGATCCAAACTTTCAACATGTGTACCAGGACTCCTTCTTAAACACTCTCTTCCTCTATAGAATGGATGGGCTGTCCGGCCAGACTATAGGGGCCCACCCAGCTCTGACACTCCATGATTTTATGGAGTCTTGATGTTTACCTCAACCACTGCACCCACAACCACATGCCACTAACCTGTAGTTCTGTTCATTCCTTCTCAATCAATGTTGAGGCGCAGTTCACAAACTGTATCCCAATTCTCTGTTGCCCAATTGGGTTCCGCAGGCAGTTTGTATGTTGGATTTTAGAAAAGTCTTTATATACTACACCTTACCCAGATCTGGGATAACACCCTGTAATCAAATAAATCCCTTACTACCTCCAAAGTAAAATGCATGGCCAGTACTCCAAAAGGGAATCAAAAACACTTCGAAAGCTGACTTGAGCCATCCAAGGCAGGTCCAGTGTAGGCCTTACCATTCAGTGAGTTTTTAAGATGTTGCACCTTTAAGGTATTTTATGGATTTCTGGAATTACCACAGGCCTATGTAACCTAGCAGGGGTGATACTCACCAGGATACTAGTACTCAAGAACCTAGAATCCACTATGGCAGGTAGACCCACTGGGAGCAGAGTCGATGCCATTCCTGGCATGAGGACATGAGGTAGAGGGAGGACATGAAAAAGGAGGGATAAGGAGCTTCCTTTGGCTGCTTTCCTGCAACTCTGCAATTTCAATAAGCATTTCTGCAGGAGACACAGTCATGTGCCACATAAGGACATTCTGATCGACCTACACCATGAAGTCTTTGGAAGTACATTTATTCTGTGATCGCAGCCGGTTTTGTTAAGAATTGCAACTGCCCTTCCCAAGCCTAGGAACAAGTCCTTTGTCTGTTTCTACTGGATCCACTTCTAGTGCTTTTCCTGCTTTGGTGGGTGTTGCAGGAATTGGGGCTCAACTACATCTCTCAGGTTCCACTGTGGATTGATTTTAGGGAAAAGGTTGGCAGAGGACTTGAAGAGGAAAGAAATGCTAGCACATTTCCCTGTTTTTCTGGCTCAGAGAAGCACCTCCAGAGTGGCTGAGTCCTCCAAGGGTCCAGCCCTCCTGTGTGTACCACACATTCTCATCTCACAGCCTGCTTTGCCTCTGCCTGTCTCCCAGGAGCTCTTCTGGCTCCTCAGCCTCTTCAGAGCCCCTCCAGGTTCAGACACACCAGGTAGGCCCTGGTACCTGCAGGTCTAGGATGGCTGTTACCCACTCTTGCTCTTTGCTATCTGTTTAACACTTTCCCTCTTCTAAAGCCTTTTAATTGTTTCCTATACTAGATCTTAACTGTTAGGCTACCTGGCCTGAACATCCTAACAAACCTGTCACCAATAGTGAGTCATTACAATCACTGAATCATATTCAGAGGCCATGGTTGTGGGAGTGAGGGAGTTTGAGTTTGCTGTTTAGAGTTTGTTCAAGGATAGCACAGGGAGCTACTCTCTCCCCTGACATAGACTGCCTGGAAGAGTTTCAGACTTTGATTTCTAGTGACTACAGATCATCTGCTAAGCCAATAATCATGCAGTAAAGTATTTACATGACTGTGAGATTTGAAAAGAGGCTACAAGTCTCCTCTTGACATCCCCCAGTGCTTCCCACCAAACCCCAATGATTGACTGGCATATATGGAGCAAGCCACACTCATTAGCTGTGAAAAAATGATATCTGAAAGGTTTAGTGGGAAGAAGCCTTCACCTGGTGCTAGTGCCTTCATGGCCCCCCTTTGGCTCAAGAAAGCATGGGAGAACCAGGGCAGTGAGATGGCTCAGAGTGTTAGCGTTAACTCTGCAAGCCTGATGACCTGGCTTCACTGCAGGGAACCCAAGCAAAAGGCCAATGTGAGGGACACACCTGTAATTCTAGTATTTCTATGCAAGTCATAAGGTGGAGGAGCACGTGAAAGTTTTGGGCCAGCTCCCCTAGGGTGTGCAGCACTGGGGTGTACTATTCTGGGGTATGTAGCAGAAGGTAGGGGTCAACAAGGTAGAGGGATTGAACTGATTCCTGCAAGTTGCCCTCTGAGCTCCATGTGCACTAATAATATTTTAATTAAATGAGTAAGAGGGAAGGAATGTAAGAAGGGGAGAAGACAAAGAAAAAGGGGAAGGACAAAATACCATTTGGAAATGAGGAGCTAAAACCTTGTTCCCAAAGGAAGTGCTCAAGGAAACTCTCATTTTGTTTTCACAGACTCAAATTAGTCAACTGTGGGGACATTTTTTTCTCTACTCTAAAAACGATGGGCTGGAATTCAAACACAGAAAAAATTAGTAGTGGATTTCGTCCAAAAGCCAAGCAAAGGGGTCATAAAAGACAATGTCCTTTAAGGATCCTTGATCTTTAGAGGGATCTAGATTGATAAATCTGGGACAGGCAGGTGAAGTCATCTCGAAGTGGGGTGCTGAGTCCCACATTCAAGAGGACTGGGAAAGAGAAATGCACCTTGAAAGTAACAGGGTAAATGGGTGCCAGGAGGAGACCAGGCCTAAGTTGTATGATCTTTGATTTTCAAGAGAGACCAATGAGGGTGCAGACCCCTGTACCCTGCTCACAGCCTGGCTTCCTCCAGCCATGCTGATTTATGGCTATGCAAACAAATCAAGACCTCATTCTCCACAGAGACAAACAGGGCAGTCAGCATGAATGGGGTGTCCCCTGGCTTCATGTGACCGACACACAACAAACAGAAAATATGCAGAGATGTCTATTGGATTAACCAAATGGTCAGCATTTCTTTTCTTTAAGTGTGTTTTATATATGACAGACTCCTCCATATCTGTACCTACTGTTTTCATTCCAGAGACATCAAGCAACAGCTGATAATAAGATGGGGGGGGGCAAGGAGAACAGAGAGAGGTTGAAATTTTATGAATACAGATGTTTTAAAGAGTTAGGTTTCTGAAAAGAATGAATACCTGGTCTAAAATAAAAATCAGGAAGGGGAAAACAGTAAGAAAAGAGCCATAGCCATTAGGCCCTTCTTCACAGATGAGATGCAACAATTTCCTCCTATAATCTTAGCTCCCAACAGCATTTCACTCTATTGCCATCATCATACTCTATTTGAAAATCTTAAGTCAATAGGCAGAGACAGCAAAAGCCCTGGTCTGGGTGCTCTGATCCAGTTCACATTGGTGACTAAACATCTTGTTTCCA
The DNA here is from genome assembly GCF_008632895.1 of Mastomys coucha. Classification (NCBI taxonomy): domain Eukaryota; kingdom Metazoa; phylum Chordata; class Mammalia; order Rodentia; family Muridae; genus Mastomys; species Mastomys coucha. The sequence continues at coordinate 63,615,442 of NW_022196900.1, read as the reverse complement.
ACTCTCTAGACCTGAAGTTCTTCATTTAAAAGTAGGGCTTACTGAAATTCAGTCATGTGAGAAGCTAAAACTGGGAATGTCTGCCAGATCTTACCCCTCAAGGAAGCAGGAAGTCACCACCACGGGTCATAGAAATGCAGCACAATAGCAGAAGCAGAGCCTGGCTTTCCAGTCCCAGTTCTGGGCACTCATGCCAGCCTGGGCATCTGCGTGGCTTAGATATAAAGTGTCCCCCAAATGTGGAGCAATGTGCTGGAGTTCTGAGAGATGAATAGATCATGAGGGTGTGGACCTTGGCAATGAATACTGGGGAATTCATACTTGAGCGAGCTATTTGGAAGTGAGGGTTAGGTGAGGGAAGGAAGCCACACTGGGAGTGTAAAGATTAGCCTTCATTGTCAACTTGATAACATTTAGAATCACTAAGAAGATGAGGCTCTGGGTGTGTCACGAAGGCACTTCTAGAGAGGCTTAACTGAGAAGGGAAGCCAGCCCACTCAGAGGAAGGCAGCACCATGCCAATGGCCGAGGTCTAGTCTGAATTAAAGGCGTAGGTGGAGCCAATGGAACAGGAAGAGTCAAGGGACCACCAGAATTTACCTCTCCCTGCTTCCTGGTCACAGAGTGGCCTCACATCCCAATAGCATGGCTTCCTCACCATCATAGAACGCACCCTCCAAGTGTGAGCCACACAAACGCTTCCCTCTTTGAAATGCTCTTTGTTGGGTGTTCCATCACAGCAACAAGTAAAGTAATATAGGAAATTTGCCTTGGAAGGCTCTACGTCATTTCCTTCTGCCTCCGGTCCTCACTCCTGTTTACTCTGATTTCTGGCTGCTAAAAGGTAAGCAGTTTTGTTCCTCTGTGTGCTTCCTGAAATGTCATGAACATGGACCCGAAGCTCTGAAACTATAACCCTATCAAAGACCTTGTTCTCCTGTACATTGATTTCATTCAAATGTTTAGCCATAGTGACAGAATGATGACAAATGCAACATCTAACCAGAAGGGAATGGCGTCTTCCCTCTCACATCTCTTCACCATCTTTGGGAAACCAGAGGTGTTTCTCAAAACCTCCTGCAGTAAGCAAAATGACCGATCACAATGGCAGTATGCCATCCCTTTAGTCTGCCATCACTCAGATTTCCCATCAGACACTGGCGATCCCCAGTGCGTTAAGTCTGCGAGGAAAGGGCAATGAGCCACAGGCCTGATCTTAAGGCTGGTGTGGGGGTCAAAAGCAAATATCTAAAACACCTGGTAAAACTCACACTAAAGAGTGGTGGCCACCCTCTCCCAATTCAGATAAAGCAGCATTGGATAAAAAGCTAATACATAGCTAGAAAATGCAATTTTTAAAGATAGTATTTACAATAGCAATGACAAAAATGGTAATCATAGAAGAACAAATCTAGGAAAAAAAGTGCATCCCTTCTGGATAAATCTATCAAACATTCTGAAAGGCATCAAATGCCTAAATAAATGGAGCTATGGTTTTTATAGATCGAAAGATTCAGTATCAAAATGTTGTCACTCTTGATCCATAAATTTAATGTTAAAGAGTATTTTTCTGAAATCTGGAAGATGATTATAAAATATACATGGGAGGGAAAAGCTGAGACCCTTCTGAAGAGGACGACATGAGGAATTAGTCTTGCCTAATGTGAAGGTTTACCATAAAGCTACAATAGAAAAAGTTGGTTTGAAAAGATAAGAATGGAAAAGGGTGTCTAGAAGCTGTTTCTAAATGTCCAAAGTGATTCTTTTCATATTTAACAAAAATTAGATTAAACTCCTGCCTCGTACCACACATTCAACGGTCCACATGAGAAACAGAACCAACATAGGTAAGCAAAATAATAAAGCTTTTAGAAAACAATGAAGGAGAATATCTTTATGACATCAGGGTTTGAAAACAAAAAGTCTTTCTCAAACAAATCATAGAAAGTGCCAACCATGAAAGGTTGATAAATTTAGCTACATTAAAATTAAGAAGTTAGAAAGCCTAAGATTGGCAATAACCTAACTTCTCTGTGATCTATAAATCTATTTAGCTTCCCAAAGGAGTAAATGACAGTAACCTTTCTGCATTCACCAGAATTACACTCCAACATTGCGCACTGGAACCTGTGTTCAGCATACGGTTTTTCTCATCTTGGACATTTTCCACAACTGGATTACATGCATGAATTTCCAGTTCAAACTTGACATTTGAATGATGACGGTTTGTGTTTAGATTTTGGTGAACAGGCGTATAAAGCTGCTGAGAATAAGGTGACCCACAGTTCAAGACAAGCACCATGGTGTGTCATTGTGACAGTGCACACTGGTAAAAAATGGTAATTAGGTTGACAGAGGTTAGAAAGCATAATCTGCTCCCCTCCCCCCAACAACTGAACTAGATGATTCTGAAACACATGGTCAGCAATCCACAACTTCTGTTGTACTTCTTTACCTTGTGATATGGGTTGGGGAGAGAAAGACAACAGTCATCTGTTGAGAGGTATTTCCCCATGTTATTGGCTTCTTATAGGATCAAGAATAAGAGCTGTGTGTCCTGTCGGCTCCAGTAAAAAGCAAATAGAGTGGGGCCACTCACCAATCAACCCAGGGGATAACTGCACAGCATCCTCTCTCCCTAGACCTTGTGCTCTCTGTTATGGTATCCTCATTCACATCACAGAGTTCATTCTTGTTCTGCTATCTGCTGGAATCTAGCTATCAACCTTCTATCAAAAAAAAAATCTTTACCACCAAGAGCAACAACAGGAATCCCTACAAGTAGGCTAGTTGCACAATCAACTTTCAGGCCCAAGGAAGAAACTAATCTGTTACCTCTCAGACAGCCATGACTTAAAAGCCCAGGGAACCTAGAAAGGGGCTGGCTTCCTTCTTCCACCATGCCTTCTGCTGCAGTATTTTTCTGTTTGTGCTGCATGCTGATAGGTATACTTCACATGAATATAGGCTAGGATAATCAGAAAAATATATAAATCATATGATCTTATGATAGAGAATGTCCCTTCTGTATGTTAAGACAGATACCCCCGTTGTCATGGTAGTAGCTAACTGCAACCCTCTGCTACTGAAAGTTATTTCTTGAGCACTTCAAGGATAGAACCCTCAGAAACTGTCTGTGTGTTTAGTGTCAAGATGACGAGTAATTAATTAGCATGGTGACTTATAACTCTTCCTTTCTACTGAAAGGGTTTGTAATTTTTCCCTGAAGGGAAGTAGATGCCCCCTATTCTTGGACAGCTCCTATTCTTGATCCTATAAGATGTCAGCAATACCTTTTTAACAGATGACTTAAATCTTTCACTCCCAACCCCATATCACAAAGTAAAAACGTACAACAAAAAGTTTAGTACTGCTGACCACGTGTTGGGTTAGGGGGCGAGATGGGACAGATTACTCATTTTACCACTGTCAATGAGCCTCACGAACTGCACACATTCACTCAATTCAGCAGACACTTGCTGTGCACCAACCATGTTCTAAATGCTAGAGCTAGAAGCAGAAGCAGTGCTTTATACTGAACAACTAACAAATGTAAAAAGTATTTCAGGGTAGTTACTGGACAAAGCCAATTTTCTCTTCATGATCTAAGAACCATCTAAAAACACTGAATGGGAACTTACTGGAATCATCTAGGTTTGCTCTTCTGGAGAGTATGTTAAAAGATCATTTGGAACAGTGCCAAGCCAATAGGGTGGTCACTGTATCTAACAGGAGGGAGGGGGTGCCAAGATCAGATAGAGTGTCGAGGGGGCTTCCCCTGTGTTCCCATGGTTCTGTTTCATTGACTGAGTGGTAGCCACTCAAGGTTTAAGAAAATATATTGCTATATAAACTTCTCATAGTTCTTAGTCTCCCCTCTGGTGTGGCTTGAAGGAGAAATGTCTCCCACAGGCTATGAACACTTGGTATGAACACTTGGTTGTCAATAGGTAGCATTAGTTGGGAAGGTTGTGACATTTAGCCTTGCAGGAGGAAGTAGGTCTCCAAGGACTCTCTAATATGGCCTCAACTCTTGTTAACTCTCTCTGCCTCACTGAGTGCAGATGTGACCAGTGAGTCTGCTATTCCTGGTGTATGTTTTTCCTGTCAATGGTTGTGCCTTCTCCATCACCATTGACTGTCTCTCCTTGGAACTGTAAGCCAACATTAACCCTTTCTCCCTCAAGTTGCCTTTGTCCAGGTACAGGGATTAGAAGTGCACACACCTATATTTCAAATCACACCTGTTACTTTCAAGTTGAAAATCTTGTTAAAATATTAATATTTTAAGATTTTTTTTTAAATCTTTCTTCCTGCCTACCTCATAAAGGACTGGAAGGTACCTCTTGAAACCAAAGGATTTCATGTTAGAATCTGGATGTAATCATCTCCAGAGGTCCCCATATGAGAGGCTGGACAGGCAGCCTGTGATGATGATGGTGGGAAGTGGTAGAACCCAGAGACAGAATCTACTGGAAAGAGGTTAGGTCTCTGGGGACATGCTGTTGAAGGGGATATAGGGAGTCCCTCCATTTTCCTCTTCCTCTCAGCTTCCCATCCACTGTGAAGTGAACAAGCTGTTCCATCCCATGGTCTTCGCCACAATACCCTGCCTTACTAACAGCTGCAGAGAAAAAGGAATGAACTTTGATAGCATGATCCAAAGTAAACCTCCCTTTTTTTTAAGTAGCTTGTATCTCCAGTGTTTTGTTGTAGTCTTAGAGCTGCCCAACAGGTGAAAAACAAGCTAAGGAAATTCTCAGTGAGTTATGATTTTCTTCACTGTTGAAACCTCTGCATCTCTCATGGATTAGGGAAAGACATGAGTGGGGACTCTGCCTTCCTAACAGTATGGGCTTATTTGTACCCTGGGTACTCTTCCTTGATGTGTTCAACACAATCTTGGGGATCATTAGTGGTCCCTGGAACTCACCTAGGAGAATGTTCCATGAAAAACATTCCCAGTGACATAGTCTGTTTTATAACTGCAGCCCCCTGTGTCCTGCATGCAGCTCACTCAGTCTGAACTCCATTGAAGCCCAGGGAAGCTCCTAGTCACACTGCAAGGTCCAGTCAAAACGCCAGTTTTCCCACTCTTGAAATTCTCCAAAAGGCTACTGTCCCCCAGCCCCAAAGCTTCAAGGCCTGAACTGATATTATTGTCTATACCAGATCTCATGCTGTATCTCTTGGTCATGCCTGCGTGAGGCTGAACTCTGATCGCAGGCTGCATGCACCTCCACAATCTGGTACCTACCATTCACAGTATCTGTCACAGAGCCAGACCTAGCTGGGGTTCACTTAACATGAGTCAATGGACAAGACCAGAATGTTCTCCGTTCACTGCCCAGAAGCTCATTCATTGGTTGTTGTTGTTGCTAATCCTTCTCCTATAGACTGGGTAAATTTCAGTTATGAAGAGGTTTGTTTTGGCTCATGGTTCTGAAAGTCCGAGGTCTTAGAATAGCATCTGAACACTGGTGCTACCTGTGCGCCAAAGTGACTCACGTCATTGCTCAGGATGGGAAAGGTGCGAGTATTTGCCTCTTTTGGTGTCTCTTCTTTAAAGGCACCAGGATTCAATCTAAGGGTCTCTACCAGAATGACTTGGGTTCTAATTACTTCCCACAGACACTACCTACATTTGTACTTAAGTTCCCAATCTCTGAGCGTCTTACCATGGCAGCCAATTTCAATACATGGAGCCTTGGGGAAACAGTTAAACCACACACAGCACTCCAATGCAGATCGGTAACTTGTCAGTCTTTGTTTTCAGCAGTAACACTAACAAGATTAAAAAACGAGGAGACATAAAGACTTCCTGAGACAAAGACAGACAGTGAAGCCAGGGGAGGCAGGAAGACAGGAAGGAGAAAGGACTAAATTGATGGATGGTGAACCAACAGAGTGCGACCCAGGTGGAAGTGTAGGAGACTGACCACAGAGAGAATGAAAAACAGAGATGAATCCCAGAGCAGATGAAAGAATGCCCCCTGCATCTATGGTCAGCACTGCTGGTTGGGTTAATTGTACACCAACCATAGCGGTCTAAAGAGACCCAGTCCTCCTTCTTATCCCTAACCTAAGCAGCCTGCCTTCACACACACAACTTTTGTCATTTTAGCTGTAAGCTCTTCTATTCAGCAGAATTTTATTTCTGTTTTCCTTGCGCTTTATGAGAATCCCCCACTGGCATTGTAGATTGGTTATATATGTCAGGTTCAAATAAAATAAAATAATAATAATAATAAAAGCAAGCTGGCAATTTCTTTCCAATAGAATATGCTGCATATTTCATGAAATAGAAGCCAAAGGAGTTTTATGATTCCTGAACCAAAACCTCCCCATATCTGAGGACCAAATGGGAGGACAGTACAAAGAGAATGTCACAGAAAAAGAAACTGAACATTTGCTCTCCAACCCCAGGGAATGTTCAGGTGATTAACTGGCGTAATGAGTTTCTCTGTTTTGCTTTGTGTTTACATGAGTTCGCATCCTGACAAGCATTTCATAGATAGAACACAGTGCTAGTGTTCATGGATATGAATGTGTACTCTCTGCTCACACTCCTTTCTCAGTACAGAATGTCTGGCTGGTTCCTGCTCTTAGCCTGACAGCAACTTCCCAGCCAAGTGTTATTTATATTTTCAAGCCACTTCTCTATCCTGGTACAGAAGGCAATCTGGCCTAGTAGAGGGAGCATGGTCTGAAAAGTCTAAGGACTCTGAGCCACAACAGTGCCTTGCCTCTGCAAAATCATGTATCGTTTTTTGAGCCTGATTCTCCTCTCTCCTGACCTAATTGGTAAACTGGGCAAACTGACTTATCCACCTTTAGAATTCAATCAATCAAAGCCACGTTATTCTGCTCAGAATAAGTACAGAAGAGAAAGAGGGTGTGACTGCTTCAGCACGGCATGCACTTCCTTGATTGCTTTTCAGACAGTGGAAATGCTTAAAGCCACACTTCCAATAAAACATCAAAAAACCCACATGCTCCACTATGTTCATAGCAGCCTTATTTATAATAGCCAGAAACTGGAAACAACCCATATGTCCCTCAACAGAGGAATGGATACAGAAAAATGTGGTATATTTACACAATGGAGTACTACTCAGCTATTAAAAACAAGGAATTTATGAAATTCTTAGGGAAATGGATGGATCTGGAGAATATCATCCTGAGTGAGGTAACCCAATCACAAAAGAACACACATGGCATGTACTCTCTGATAACTGGGTATTAACCCAGAAGATCAGAATACACAAAATACAATCCACAAACCACAAGAAACTCAAGAAGAAGGAAAACCAAAGTGTGGATACTTCGATCCTTCTTAGAAGGAGGAACAAAATACCCATGGAAGGAGTTGCAGAGACAAACTATGGAGCAGAGACTGACAGAAGGACAATCCAGAGACTGCTCCACCTGGGAATCCTTCCTACATTCAATCACCAAACCCAGATACTATTGTGTATGCCAGCAAGTGCTGGCTGACAGGAGCCTCATATAGCTGTCTCCTGAAGGGCTCTGCCAGTAAAGGCTCACATCCATCCATTAGACTAAACACAGGGTCCCCATTGAAGGAGCTAGAGAAAGGACCCAAGGAGCTGAAGGGTTTGAAGCCCCTTAGGATGAACAACAATATGAACTAACTAGTACCCTCAGAGCTCCCAGGGACTAAATCACCAACCAAAGAGTACACATGGTGGGACTCATGGCTCCAGCTGCATATGTAGCAGAGGATGGCCTAGTCGGTCATCAATGGGAGGAGAAGCCTTTGGTCCTTTGAAGGATCTATGCCCCAGTGTAGGGTATTGCCAGGGCCAGGAAATGGGAGAGGGTAGGTTGGTGAGTAGGGAAAGGGGGAGGGAACAGGTCCCCCCCCCCAGGGAAAACGGGGAAAAATATTATTTGAAATGTAAATAAAGGAAATATCTCGAAAACAAACAAACAAACAAACAAAATATCTAATAAAAATAAAAAACAAAACAAAAAAAACCATCAAAAACCAAACTGTTGGCTGGAAATCTTGAAACATAGCTTGGGTTAGCAAAACTGGCATAAAAAGAGAGGACCTGCTCATCATCAAAAGCAAAGTTTTTTTTTCATGTGAAGAAAATCTGAACAGTTCATAGATAATAAATACTTCATGCCAGGCACTGTCTTAGGCACGTTCTGCTGACCCTTCCCAACAGTTATAAAATAGGTACTGTTTTAGAGTAAACAAAACTAAGGCACAGAGAAGTGCTTGTAGAGCTGGGCAGCTGAAGTCTGTAACTGGGTGATAGAGCTTCTCATGGAGAACCTGTACCACCTGTGATACCAGCTCGTCATGTGAACGGTTGTTTACCACAGCAGTCACTGACAGTAGCAACGACACCCTACTAATTAACTGCCTAATCAATTACTTGCTGATTAATTACCCAATTAACAAATATTGCCACAGAGTAGGCAGCTATGACCCAATACCAAGCAGAACCTTCTAGAAGCTCTAAAGAAGTCATAGATGTTTAAAGTGCAACCATCAGTCCAAAGACCAGCTGGGCACAAAGCCACGCCCACCTGTGTCAACTGCATGCAAAATGGGAAAAGGCTGGAGTCTGCTTTCCACAGGTCTTAACCACTTCTTTATGCCTGGATTAGAGTTTACGGTGGCCGTGAAGTAGCTCATTTCCCTTCCCCATCCAGAGCACCTGTGGTTGAGGTGGACCCTGGGACTAGAGTGGGTAGGTGAGTTTAAACTCCCTTATCTACTACATGATCTCAGCTCACGGACCAGGTTTCCGTGTACCCATCTCCCCATCTGAGGAACAAAAATGAGATGGCAAGGATTCTAAAAGATGAAGTAAGGCAGTGTATGCCAAGTGCTGAGAAGGTACCTGCCCCTTACCTAGGACACAGGGATGTGATTCTTGTTTCTGTTACTATGAGGAATGACTTGTCAAACATCACAAAGAAAAATGTCTGGATCCAATCCTAGCCTTCCCATCCCAAAAGGCGCTCCCATTCCTTACTCAGTTTCCATGCTATTACCAAAATCTCCCTTTCACTTGAAATCCTACTATGTGCCAAAACACTCATGAAGGGGATTTTCCTTTAGAACTGATCCAAAACCTACAGGTAAATCCTTGTTTTGCAGGTGGTGGCATCCAAGTTGTGAGAACTCATATAATTTATTCTTAATTGCTTCAGAGGTGCACATCTTTTGTCACTAATGACTAGTGAGCTCTGTAAGATTTAGCGAGTCCTAAATAACACTTAAAGTTTCTTAAACACCCTTTTTAATTCGTACTATCCATTACAGTGCCATCTAAAAGGCATCAACTCTGCTTCCCTGCTTTATGTTTGACTTGAGTGAATTATCAAAATGAAGTGTTACCTCAAATAGATTCTTCACCTGCCTGCTCCAAGCCTTGAGAATTCACCAAATGCAATGTTTACATGGGTACAAGATCATGAACCAAGCCAAAGGCCCACCTGCTTAAAAAAAAAAAAAAGACTTCAGAGAGCAAAGGGGACTGAAGCATCAGCTTCCTCTGTGGCTCTGGGGAGGGACCAGTAAGGGACAGAGCCTCATCCTCGAAGCCTCACACAATGGTGTTCCCTGAAGACAGGACATACTGTGAAACAGCCTGTGAGCTGAGCTTCATCAACAATAAGCAATTTGTATTCAGATTTTATTGTTGAGTACAGTGAACATGATTAAATGTTTCAGATAAGCCTATTCAGACCTTAAGCAAACCACCACCAAAAAGAGAATCATAACAAATAAGGAACATATAGGGTCCTCGGACTAGAAAATCACGTTTCAAATCTGCTGCTAGAAGATTTAATGGCCAAGTTCACAAGTAAAAGGATGTACCCACTTGAGAGCCACCCAGTTCCCAGGAATATAGTAACATGTTGTCGCTTCCTCATGTTGGCCTCTTCTCTCCCGCTGTCAAATAGTTACAAAGTCACATCGCTTTCACATCACTGCATTTTGAACTTCCTAAACCTCGAGGAGAGCCCGTGTGTATAGAAAAGAACAATAGCACTTCAAAAGCCATTTCTGAGAGTTCTTCAATACTCCATTTGAATGCTAGGGTTTCAATCAAGGACAGCAGCAGACAATTTGATTGCTTAGAAGTTGACTTTTATACAGCTTTGATTAGGTCGCCCAGCTCAATGGGAAATCAAGAAAATCTTTGATCCTTTTCAGTCTCCAGAAGAGCCACGAAGCCTTGTCAGGATAGGGAGGAAAAGAGATGGGAAGGGGGCGTTTGTCTAACCTCACCCCACAGCACTTTTCTCTTTTTCCCTGTGCAACTCAGGGTTCCATCCAGAAATGCTCATCTTAGAGATAATAAAAAACAATGGGTGCTAATTCAGGGGGTGGGGATGGTTTATAATTTTATGGATTTCCCGAAGACCCATAATTGGCACATGAATGTACAAGCGTGAACTGGATAATTAGGAGGTTCTGAACGTAAGCCACCTTTAATTTATATGATTACTTTGCAAACATGTTAAGTGTTGGGAAGTGTCAGCGGAACCCCCACAAAGCCTTTATTCAAAACCATCAACATTGTTTAAGTGTGTCTAATGGGCCAGCTCCACAAGGAGATCAGAGAAGGGGAAAGCAATGGCAAGGATGCTCTCACCTCCGGAGCTTGGCAGTGGGAGGCATTGTGGCATCCTTTAGGAGGCCTCTGGTCAGGGAACGGCGCTTTGGCCTCTGCAATCTCTCCTCCACTCCGGACTCTCTTTCTTTCCTTTCTTTTCTTTTTTCTTTCTTTTCTTTCTCCCCTCCTTCCTTCCCTCCCTCTCTCCCTCTTCTCTCTCCTCTCTCT
>NW_022196900.1:63588205-63604597 GCF_008632895.1 Mastomys coucha | reverse complement strand
CTGCCTCAGAAACATATTTCAGAACTAGCTCTTGCCCGCGCCGCGGCGCTCTCCAAGTCTCCAGCTCCCGACAGTCGCCTAGAGCCCTGGGCTCCCCGCCCCCATACCATTCCTTCACTCCCAGAGCCCAGGCGGAAATACCCCGCAGACCCCCAACAATGAGGACTTGTGTGATGCAGATGGGGGTTGGGGCCGGTTTCCAACGTGAATGGGCAGGCAGGGTCGACTAGTAGACCGTGTGGCAGCCTAGCCGCACCAGTTCGCAAAGCAGCTTTCTCTGTCCATCGGGTCCACTAGCACCACCACCTCCCCCCCCTCCTCACGGCCCCCAAAGAAATAGAGAAAGAAAGAAAAAGCGCCTTCAAAAGTGCAGTGAAGACTCACCCTCCCACCAGGGGTCACAAGCATACTCCGCGGGATGCAGGACAGCAGAAGCAGTGACCAGCAGGGTGTGGAAATACACTTTGTAGAGTCACCAAGTACCTTCCTGGCGCCTTAACACAAAACTACCCCTAAATCAGGACGCCCTGACTCTGGGTTCCTTTGGTGACTTGGACTGAATCGTAGGGCTCCTTTACGAGACTAACCATGAAGAATCAAAGTTTCCCCAGCCTGAAAATCCTTATCTTGCGTTCGAGAGAGTAGGGTACGGAGTTGTGGGAGAAGAGGGACGGATGCGAGGGGAGTGGCGGGTGACCAAGAGCCTGAGGACTGAATAGTGGAGGGAGCGCGACAGAGAATACCGGGATGCAGGACCCGAAGAAAGGCTTCGGTCCAGCGCCGGTGTCCGCATAAAGGATTGGCTTGATTGGGATGGGTCCAGTTAATGGAGAGGTCGAAGCAGAGCCAAAGCGCTGCCGGGATGTAGGGAAGTGAGAACTCGGGTTCTCACTCACGCGGAGTGGGGAAGAGGTCCGACCCGCGGGTACCACGAGCAAGGCAGGGAGGAAGCTTAGGGAGAACTCGGCAGGTCCTAGAGTGGGAGAAAGCAGCCTCGGGTGGCTAGAGCCGGAGGAGGACGCAAGGCGTCTGGCGACAGGGTCTCGGGTAGGAAAGCCTAAAGAGAGGATCGCGAGTGTTCAGAAGTAGGGCGAAGGAAGTGGGGACCAACCGGAAAGGAGACGCAGGGTAGCCTCTTAAGCAAGTGGTGGGAGATGATAGAAAACTGCGGCACTCGCTAGTGCACGGCACCTCTGGCCAAACTCCCGAGAGACGCGCCCGGAAAGCCTTCCTCGGTACCCGGGCTCGCGGGACCCAGCCGAGCTACCCGGGCTCGCGGAAGCCGGGTGTCCCCGCGGGCCACCTGCACCCGCTCAACTCTAGTTTCCCCGCGTGCCCCCCGCCGCGCTTCTCACCTCGGCTCCCCCAGAGCATCCTCCTCCTTGGCTGCCGCAGCCGCCCGGGACACGGCTCTCCATGCCCTGCGGGCGGCCGCACTCAGACGTGCTCTCCAGCCCGGGGAAGCCCGGGTGAGCGCGGAGCTGGGTCCATCCTCCCCGGGAAGCGACGGGCGCGCGTCAGAGCAGGGGGAGGAGAACAGCCCCCCCTGCGGTGCGCAGACCCGCCTCCTCCCGCGGCCCCCGCCCCGCGCCAGCCCCGCCGCTCACCTGCCACTGAGCGTCCCAAGCCCTTCCTCGCCGGCTCCCTCTCCCGCCAGGGCGCTCTGTTCGCCGCCCGAACGCGCTCCGAGCCAGAGCTCAGCGGAGTCGCCGCGGCGCCGACGAAGGGGAAGAGCCAACAAGCGGGCGAGCGGGGGCGCCGCGGCTCGCGGTCGCGCTTCTCCAGCCCCCTCGCTCGCCCCTCATCCCGGGAGTGGAGACCGATCGGAGCGGAGAGATTGGGGTCCCCGCCCTGCGGTTCGTCGCAGGGGGTGGAGGGGTTACGCTGGGAGCCGGCCTCGCTCCAAGGCAGCCGCTGCAGCCCCCTCCCGGACTCCGCTAATTCTCCAGCGCCTGCTTTTAGCCAAGCCTCTACGCACACAAGTAGACAGGGCGAAGAGCCAAGCGGAGGCCACGCGAGCTTCTTGCCCCGATCCCCTTGGCAGAAGGGGGCGCCCTATTCCAGCCTCCCAGGCCGGCTCCAGCCCGCCTTTTATTAGCTTCTCCCAGGCAAAGTTGACCTGCACCTGTCACTATTTCAATCAGCTCTAGGCAGCCTCCTCCTGTGCACGCAGGCCTCAGTTAACTTACTCTATTCTTAGAATGCGGGGCAGTAGACCCTTTTGTAAATTAGAACCTGTTGTATTGTGAGGAAGGCTCTTCGGGTCCTACCTTACAAAGATCTCAGAAACACCGAGTGGCAAAAAATAATTGGATTAGTCGGAAATTCTTCCACCTTGAGATTGGATTCGGCTTTGTCAACGCCAGTGTGGCACGTATGTCTCCAGGGGCTTGAATGCTTGGTTGGGAAGGGGGAGTGTGAAAATCACCTACTGCCTGTCTCTGGGAGCCTGGTGCCTGAGAGAGCAGAGCAAGAGAACCAAATACTTGGCTTTTAAAGTTTACTCTTCTTTTGAGGGGCCACACTCCTGCCCTCCAGCTGGGCGATAATAAAGCTAATGCGGCGGCTTGGTTTTTTTTTGGGGGGGGTGGATTTTTTCTGGTAACTTCTGTTATTCACCCATGAAAATTTAATGATGCATTTAGGGTTATTACCTCTAGAGTCAATGGGCTAAAAATATTTAGCCTAATGCACTGCTTGTGGAGTCAGTAGGTCCGTGGCTGGTTTGTACAAAGTCATCTGGAGACCCTCCCTTCCTCCACAAAATTCACGAGCCATTACACTTATCCCATAATAACAGCTCTGTACAAATGGAAGCCCTGCAAAACTTGGCTGTCAGGCACCTCTGAAAAGATAGCAATTTACATAGAGACAAGAAAAAAATCCTGAGGTCATTGGCAGGATGTGATCTACTGAGAAGGGCTGATCGGAAGAAATTTTCCACAAATTGGCAGAGAGATTCCATTCTTGATGGTTTCTGTCTACCTCTGGGGTGGCGGTCAGTCTAACGGTGGTTCCAGGGAACCCCCACCGGATTTCTCTCCAACTTTTACAAAAGTTCTGGAAAGTGGGATGAGTTGGGCACCAGGTGCTACACTCTGTTCGAAGTTGAGACTGGCTAGGAAACAACTCAACTGTGATCAAGAAAACCTTTCACTCCCATCGTTTACAAAGAGAAGTCCCTGGAGTCTGAACTCAATACCAAGAAAAGAGAGAAATTCGAGACATCTTAGAGGAAATATGTGAGAGTGTAGTTGAGTGTTAAGTCATTCCTAAGGGCTAGTGAATGCCAGACCTTGGGTAAGCTCACATAAGTCTGGCTTTTTACAGACTCTACCAAAACAAAATCTAAATTTCCCCGATTTAAGGACAGCTTTGAAATGTCCACATACATGCCTTTAAGAGTACACGTCTGGAGTCTGTCTGACCTGTAGCTGCCTTCTGCCTCCTGTCTTCTAGCTACAGACATCAGAGGGAACTGGGAAACTGAGTTTGTCAAGCCATACAATGTACGAGAACGTAAAACTCTATCTTTAGTCAGTGTTGGACAAAGTCCACCGTGGAAACTGGGCAAATTCCCATGAAATCCAATGGGGGCAACGAGGCACAGCTGTTCCTATCTCCAGCCTGGAAGAAAGTGTGACGTATAGGCACAAGCTGCCCACTATGGGCCTCGGAGCCTTCCTGGTTAAACCAAACCAAATTTAAAGGGATACTTCGTCACTCCGCTAAATGTCAAGAAATAGCTCATCTGAAAGATAAGGTGTGGGGCTTTACTGCTGTTCTTTTGAAAATACCAGTGTGATTTGTATTAAGTATGGCATAAAAAAAAATCAATAAGTGTTCTTTCATCATGTAATCTGAGAAGCAGCAAGATAATAATAGCCGAGGCTGAGGCTGTGAATATTACGTAATCCATTACGAGTAGCTTGAGGTATTTTTTTCATACAACCTTTGTAATATGGACTTGGCAATCTGTTAAGACTTCTTCACATCTGGCAGGCCATTTCTCTGTACTTCTCTGGTGGTAAACACTTCACTCTCAAGATTGCAATGAGCTGAGCCTTAAATGAGATACCAGGCAGAAGCACAATTCAGTAGACATTGCTTCTCTTCCTAGTTCATTTTGATTCACCAAACTTTGGCAGGGTTCTTTCTGTCCATCAAGGTCTATGTTAAGAGCTCTGTCCATTGGACAGAGATGTAGCAAAAGTAACACAAAGATGGGCAAAGAGGCAAGCTACAGAATATAAGCCATCTGTCTTCATGTGATTGACATCATCCATCTTTCTGTGATTGACAGACACTCAGGGTCAGTTAACACAACTGACCCCATGATTGGAAACCAGACCTGTTGTTAACTGCTATAATTTAGTGAGTGACAGCCACTCCCCCAAAGAGAAGAACACAGAGCAATGCCTTCTATAACTTGTGTACTATTTAAATCCTGTTTATTCCTAGAATTTCTCAAATACATGTCTGGTTTGATAGTGGGTTATGGGCTCTAAGTTTGGGAGTCTTTTCTTACAAATTAATGTTGAATAGTTGGCAAGTAAGTAGTGTATATATTTAAGGTGCACAATGTGATGTTTTGACATATGTTCACATTGTGAAATGATTAGCACTATCAAGATAATTAACATATTTATTACCTCACATAGTTGATTTTTTTATATGTGTGATAAGCTCACTTCAGATCTAGCTCCTAGCAAATGTCAAGTGCATAGCACATTATTATTAAATGTACCTAACTGACCCTGTGGTGCACAGGCCTCCAGAACTTAGAACACCATTGGCAAGAATCTCCCTATTTTTTTAACCCTGCAACTCCTGGACACTACCATTCTACTCTGATTTTGTGCCCTTGTCTTGTTTAAATTACACACACACACACACACACACACACACACACACACACACACATATATATACTGTCATACTCTGTATCTTATCTTTCTGTGCCTGGCTTTCCTTGTAGCACAGGGCAATTGAGCATCACATTGTCACAATGGCAGGAGAGAAAGAAAGACCTCATAAAGAAAAGGAATCATTTTGAAACACAATTAGGTGTCAGGTGAATGAAGGGAAGAGGTATTTCTAACCAGAATTTCAAGTTAGAGAGACAGGGGTTATATGAAAGACAGCACAGCAGAGAGTTCTCTGTGAGGGTGCCCATGATCGGCCTTTGAGAGGCAAGCTATGTTTTATTTAGCATAAAGATAAAGGCAACTGTTACATGTTTACTCCCCCACCACACTTTTTTTTTTCATTTTTCTGAGACACAGGTAAAATATCCAATTGCTACTTCTTTTCTGTAATCAAAGGACAATAAAAATATATTTCTTTCACGAAACAGAGAATGCTCTCTTTCTCCCATTCTGGCCACCAGATTCCAGCAAAAGGTAGCATGATGGAGGTACTAAGATGGCTCTGCTCTCTGGCAGCTGTAAATCGTGCTCCTTCCATTCCCCAAGAGAACCTAGGGAAGGCAATGTGGGGATGGCAGTTCTCCCACCAATGGGCTCTGTGGAGCTAAATGCACAGTAGAAACAAAGTAGTGAGCCTAAGAAACAAAGCGGTTGTTGGAGGGCTCTTAGGGTCCAATACAAACCCCCAATTTTCTCACTAATCAAGTAGGACTTAAGGTGATGTTAGTGTTTGGGAAAAAGAAAAGGGGAGTAGAAAAAGGCAGAAATGACTTCAGAGTCAGAAGCACAGGAGAATCACCACCTCAGCATCCAACTCTGCGAGGATACTTTGTTGCCTCTGTGATTAAGGGACTGCACACTTAGGCTGTTTGATATTGATGGGGGATTGGGAAATGGGGGGTGGGGTATGGGAGCCACCCTCTTTCTTCTTATTAAATAATACTACCATTTCTTCATTGCTTTACCCTTTCCCTACCTGATCTAGTGGTTATTGTTATTATTGTTCTGATAAAGAAGACTATAATTCCAGCCCAGGAACAGAGAAGTAATGCAGAGAAACGTTATCTCTTGGTCACACCAAATTGGAGATATACTGTGTACTTAGGGTATCGTGGCTGGGGAAGAAGCTCTCTTCTTGCTCAAAACTGGGAAGAAATTAAGCCCACAAATAACAATGGAGAAAAGACTTCATTGTATAAAGCAAAAGAGAAGTAAGGAGGAGTAGGGGTTAGAAAATAGAGATTTAAGTAAGAAGCCAGTCTTAGGGGGGTTGGGTTAGCCTTACCTAAAAAATCTACCATCTCCCCATGAATTTTCTCTCATGTGAATAAGTATACTTTTTCTTTTACTTAAGATGATTTGAATTGTATTTTTCACTTTAATGAAAATAATTGTTAAATTTTATAGTATGCACTTTCTATGCAGCATTTAGATTAATACTTAGTACACTTCAGATAAAATGCTATTTATGGTAACCCAGTATACAATACTTAGGAATAAACTGAAATAAGGTGTATAAGTCTTGTTCACCAAAACTTACATACCCTGGATTAAAAAACAAACAAACAAACAAACAAACAAAGCAGATCCATGAATGTAAAAAGATATACCATGTTCATGGTTTAGAATAATCAGTACTGGTAAAATGTCAATGATCTTCACATTGAAATGTACATTTCATGCAGTTACAGTAAGAATTCCAATACATTTTTTTCAGGGGATTAACAGTTCTGATATTTATGCAAGAATGCAGAGGGACTTAGAAAAGCCAGAATATTTTCAAGAAACAAGAAAAGTTCTGGAGGGTCCTTCCTACACTGATCAGAACAGCACGATTAAGATAACAAAGATAAATAAAATAATTAGAGCAGAATAGAGAACCCAGAAATGGACAAACATTCAGTTGCTGATTTGTTTCCTGCCCACAGGTGCTGTAGGTTACCATATGTGAGAACAACAAGGTATTGATGAACTGGTTAAGGTCCTGGAGGATATTATGCATAGAGATGCGTGTCTAGGCCAGCCATGGGAGATGTTGAAGCAAGGGAGAGGGGTGTCGGCCAGGGGAGGGGGATGAATTTGAGGCCAGCCTGGGTTACATAGCAAGACTTTAAAATAAAACACATAAAGAGAGCCTTATTTTGTTCATTATTTCAGAGTATGCTCAGTTTCCATTGTAAGGATGCAAAAACCACCAAATACAGCATAATAAATTTGGCTTAATCAAAATTTAAAGCTGCTGATTAATAGATAACATTAAGAAAATTAAATGGTAAACCACAAGCCCGAAAAGAAATACTTACAATAGGTCTATCTGACAAAGGACTTAAATCCTGAAAAACATAGAATCTTAGTAATTAATAATAAAAAGACAACCTAATTAAAATGGACAGAAGATTTTAAATAGATACTTCACAAAAGAGAACGCACCAATAAACACAAGAATGGAAAGACACATTAGTAATGGGAGAAACATACAAATATACATAGTGAGACATTATTTCACACTCACTAAAATGGCTACAGGCTAAAAGTTGGATGATGATGGAGCTGGAGAAATGGCTCAACAGAGGAACAGAATTCAGTCCCCAGCATCAGGTAGCTCACAATTGCCTATAACTCCAGGCCTAGAGGATCTAACTTCTGATCCTAAGGGCACCTGCACTCAGGGCCTTATACCAATATTCAAACACATACACATAACACATATAGTAAAAGTGATTCTTTAAAAAGTCAGATGACATTAAATAATTTTGGTGAAGTTACAGAACTCTTGTACATTTATGAGTGCTTCTACTATTTACATATTTAATTCTCCTACATGTTTACCCAAGAGAACTAAAACATGAATACATGTACATTGGAGCACGCACTGCACCTCTATTCACAATAGGTAAAACTGGAAACAATCCAAAAGTTCATGTACAATAGAATGATTAAACAAGTCATAAAATTCATGCACTGGCATACTGCTGAGCAAGAAATAAAGTACTTTACAGACATGTGTTGCAACATGGATAACAACATATTGAGGAAAAGAAACCAGGCCCAAGAGAGGACATTCTTATGATTCCATCTATGTGAAACGGAGAACAGGCAAAACAAATCTACAATGAGAAAAATTAGAATAGCAGCCTGCACCTTGGAGAGAAATTGACAAGAAAGGAGAACAGGGCAGTTTCAATGGTAATGGAATGTCATACATATTTTAACATCGTGTTTATATAAGCAAATATATATAAGCAAATAACTTTGTGAAAACTGATCTGCACATTCAGTGTATGCCTCTGTTACTTTAAACATCATTAAGAAGAACAGGTACAAGAAAAAAATATGGAACAGCCAACCAGCGCTTACAAGTGTTGTGTGTTCCTCTTTATCATGGCCAACCCAGACACTTATGCTAATAATACAAGCACTGAAAAACAAAATGCTCTGTTCTCAATGTAAAAAGAGTGCTCTGTCATGCATAGCACTTGGACAGCAATGGATGTGTAAAATGTGTCCTTTAAATTACATTAATACACCAATGATCAGATCAAAACAGAACCAACCTCCAGAAAATAGAAGCATTGCATGGTGATGAAGTAGATGTCATCAGAAGGCAAAGAATATCCTGGCACAGGAGTTAATCAAATAGAGACTAGATAATGGCTTGGCAGGAATTCATAGAGAAATTCAAATTCAAGATGGTAAAAGGGAATGGAGAAAGGATCTCCACCAATAAGACCTTAGGTTCTCCTTCCAAAACTGATATCTAATATTCTTTGATGGATTCACAAGCTCAGAAGCCGTCATCATGCTTTAGATGACTGTCTGCTCTTCTGCCCCACTTCCACCCACGAGCAACGATGAAGCCCCAGTTTTATAGTGGAATGTATGAGTTGTATCATTCAATTTGCATGAAAACCTCACAAGGAAAAAGTCACCACTCTTTCCTAGAAACATACTGATGCAAATCACATTTTATAAAATATTTTTTTAAATAAAAAGAATGTAATTGCTCATTGAATTGTAATATGAATGCAAATTAACTTACTGTAATTATACTGTGCAATTTTCTACTTAAAAAAACTTAGAAAATGGAAGAGACCTGATAAGTAATTTGAACCGTAATTCTTCATTGTGTTCCTTCATTATGCAATGGTTACCATAAGCAATTTGCTGTTTTAATGTAGGAGGTTTTTTTAGTTCGTACCTTCACATTGGCAAGACATAAATGAGACCATTCAATATAGACAGATAGCTGTCTCCCTTCTCCATAAGTGCATTGCAGAAATAATCAAGATTATTACAGCACAAGGGAATTTCTGAAGGATGCTTACTTAATACACTCTCACTGAGGAACCTTCGTCCCATCAAGCGTCTCTCTGTCCTTACACCCTCAATATATTTTAAACAATCAGAGAGTTCCTTAGCAATTGGGCACCAAGTTATCAGCATTCATGGCTTAATGGCAGGACTTGGGCAGAGAAGAGAAGAAGTTCTAGTCTCAGCCCTGCTACTAATTAATCCCACGACCTTCCCCACTCTAGTTTTCTTTTCCCACACCTGTAAATTGAAAGGTTGGGTTAGGTGAACTTCAGCTTCCATTACATCCTTTACTTATGACTCTATAGTCACCCTCCTCTTTGCAACATGAGTGACAGGAAATTAATTTCTTACTTAGAATTAATGAGTGTCTGAATGAACTGTAATCTCTTTAGTTTAGTCATTCATTGCTAAAGAATGCCTAATACAAAGATCATCTGTGATGATGCAAGTGTTAAAAAAATAATAATTACCTATTTTTATGCTAATAATTTGCATGTGTGGTTCTCTCCATGCAAATCCTGTTAATAGAAGACACACACACACACACACACACACACACACACACACAGAGAGAGAGAGAGAGAGAGAGAGAGAGAGAGAGAGAGAGCACAGAGGATATCACTAACCACAGGGTGCCCTGGAAAAGGAGTTGGTCATACTTGGAATCATAAGATTTCAGTGGCTTATTCTGTCTTTTAGATGGAATGTCCTCTGCTACATCCCTGGATGCCATGAAAGTTGAACACACAATGTGTAGAAAGGCACTGGGTCACCTGTGTGTGTGTAAACGTTTCATCTAATCCTCTCAACAACACCATGAAGTAACTTTTATTATCTCTATTTTATGGTGGGAGAATATAGAACTTGAATTACTAGTAGAGGGTCCCAGCCTATGACACAGTACATACTGTCTATCCCGGGGGCACATAGCATCCTTTCATCTTCTGGACTTCATAACAACATGTGTAGTTAATTTTTTTCCCCATGACATCTATGATCCTCATAGAGAAAGAAAACTATTTCATCTCTGTCCAGCTAACAGTACCATGAGCTCCTGTTTCCTCAGGTGTGGAAGGAAATAAAGGAGCCATTTTTGCCAGGAACACTTACTTGCTTTGTCTTCACCTGCCATTGCCTTGCTCTTGCCCTTTCCACTTTGTCCTGCCTAAAAATCTCAGTTCCCAGTTGAGGAAGTAGGTGACAGCTAACACTGACCACACCATGGACTCTGGGTTGTGTTAGTTAATATGTCCCCTCTTCTTCACCACAGGGGCTGATTCAGGATCAGCTGCAAGGTTAACTTTGTTTAGCAAGAATGAGTCTCAGGAAAGAGAGAAAAATACCTACATTTTATCTTTTCCTTTAATTTTTTTCTTTTTCGTGCTGAGGATCAAATCCAGGGTTTTGAGAATGCTAACCAAGAGGCGTTCTATCACTGAGCTGCATCCCCAAGTCTCTTTCCAACTTTTATCAAGGAGGACTATTGCCCAAGAAGCAACATATTAGGCTCTGAAGGAAGGAGATCAAAGAGTTGGGAAGAATTTCATTCCTTTTATGCGGAGTGACAGCTTAGAGGCAGCATCTCCTTAACAATCGTTTGAGCCAGCATAGCCCTTTCAACACTTAAGCCTGTGTTACATGCAGAATTTTTTGTTGGTTTTTTTTTTCACTTTCTACCAAAACGTGGTAAAAAGCAGTTTGAAAGACCCAGTGAGGTTGTGAGTCAAACTGCATCAGGTTCAATCATGGTGACTGCCGGAACCATTGACCATGGAAGAGAAAGACCAATTGGTCACCTTCCACAAGCCTAATGCCTGAGTCTTATGGAGATCGTAAGATGCCTATGATGAATGAGTTTCTTCCTCTGCTCCAACACTTCCTCTTCTAACAGGTTCACTCATACATCCTGGATCCAATAGCACCAAAATTGTGGCTCTTTCATGCCTGCCTTTAATTCTTCCCTCCACACCACGCTCATGCTGTGTCCTCTAGGATCCTCCCTCCTGGTTCGTGTTTATTGCAATCCTTTCTGATTCGAAGTCTAGTTTAAATGAAACCTCTTTTGATCTTTTCTTTTTTCCCCTTCTTGTCTATATTGTGGCTGCCTGCTTAGAGTCTTGATTCCTGCTATGGGTTGGAGCAATTTTCTACATGGCTGGCTCCCCATTGAGATTGTAATCTCCCAGAGTAGATGTTAATCTCCTTAAAAATGGAGATAGATCTGGTTGTAACATCTGCCACAGCACTAGTGTCCAAGTCCATTCAGTCAATGTGACCATAAGTCTCCATTGGCAAACATTAATCAAAAGTACTTAAGGACATGGAAACTCCTTCCAATCAGGATGCCTTGACTGTAGTCCAACTGGAGCTTATGAAGAAACACGGGGATCCATAAAAGAGCAAAGGAGGGAAGCTGAGATGGAGGGAGGGACACCAGAGGTATTAAACAGGATTATACCATTTGAAATATAGCCATCTTTCCAATCTTAGTTCTGATGCTATGAGATATGAACTCTAGAATCCTGTTACATTTGTATACTAATAGACACTATAAAGATAATTGCACTTGTGGGGTAGTGATTACAAATTTCAAGAAGTTTGTTATACTTTAGCATATAAGAGCCTAGTAAGTTTGTGACATTCAGGACATGTTCCTATAGTTGTCATTCATTTGGACATGAACTTCTCCCTTGGATTCTCCTGGCTCCTTCTACAAAAACGACCTCATTTTCTAGCACAAAAACACAACGATTTTGGCAGTACTGATGACAATCCTGGTTCACACAGTTCCTAAATGAATGCCCTAGTCCTGCTAGATAAATGTTAAGACATCTGTATCTATTTAATTATTTGAGTGAGATATCTTACCCCGAAACCAGTAACTGATCATAAGATTGAAGTGTCTGCACACATTGGCTTGGGTGGTAAACCCCAGCAGAGAAGATTCCAGCTGATACCTACAATTACACTCTACACATATGACTATATACTCTTTTCTTCCTAAGGGAGAGAGAAAAGACAGATGCATCTGCCATGGCATGAAGTGTGAATGAATCTGGGCACTGCCCTTGGAGGAGAGCTGACCATGTTAGTGACAATTACCACATGAGTACCCATGGGGACTATTTTGAAAAATGCCATTCTAGGTGATTAGACAGAATCAAGGGCTTTTGAATATTTGAAGCATGGGGCCAAGTGTTTGTAGTAGATGTATTGGTGTAAGAGCAGAAAGAACGATTTATGTGTCCAACCCACAATGGATTCAGGCAATTCCTTCTGTCTCCCCACACTGCTTGGTACAACATACTCAGATAGAACCCTACCACCCACAAACCTCAAGAAAATAAGAGCATGGCATCTTGGACATTCAATTAAAAATATAGTCAAGCAAGGATTGTGGGCAGGTAATGTTGATTCCAATATAAAGTTAACTTATGCTGCAAATTACTGAAAGAGGACAGCTAATCACTAGGGACCTTCACATCTCAATTTAGTGATCCATAATATTTATGTAGTTTAGAGACAAGATAGTCTGTATTCCCTGATTTTGTGGACTGATCTGGGTTGGTCTCATGCTGTTCAAATGGGTTTGTAGTAGAAAGGCCCAGGTTAAGGGAAGAACTGAGTTTCTGCTATTAACAAAGACTAGGAGAAACAGGTCAATTAAAAAGAAGTGCTGTTGGGACCATAAGCAGTCATACTTCTCTTCATCGGGCCCTCCTTGCCCGCAGAACACCCTGAGCATTTACACATCTGGATGCTTTCTTTAGGCTTCTCCTTCAGCGTGAAATGGTTTTTCTAACCATTTTACCTACTGTGATGGTTACCCTTGTCAACCTGAGAGGATTTAGAGTCACCAAAGAGACACGATTTGGGGCAGTCTGTGAGGGCATTCCCAGATATTTCGCTGAGAAGGGAAGACATACCCTGGATGTGGGCAGCAACATCTCACGGACTGAGCTCCAGGACAGATAAGGAGGAAGTAGTGAGTTGAGCCCCAGCATCTCTCTCGGCTTCTTGGCTAAGGGCACAGTGTGAGCAACTAAGACACATCACATTGTGGTGAAATAAACTCTCAAGTAAACTCTTTCTGCCTGTTCATTGTCTTGTGGTAACTAATAGACCTACCTCACTTTCTTGAAGTCCAACCCAGATGTACCTTCTATGGCCCTCTGCTTACCCTACTCTCTGCTTCTCTCCTAAATATCACTCAGATGAGTTGTGAATCCTTCTGCATTTGTTTAATGCCTCCATTCCAACAGAATGGAAGTCCTCTTTGAAGCTTCCTTCTGCCTCACCTCTAAAAGCAATTCCATCCCAAGCCAGGCTATTCCTTTTCCAGCATGTCACTCAAGACTGTAACCTTCCTTCATGTACCTGCTTTCACCCTGGCCAAACCATGGCCATTCACTACTTAGTACTTTGAGGTTTCCCATTTCTCTCTTGCTTTTCTGCAACATATACTCTAAAGATCAGTCACAGTAATATTTAAAAGACATAATCTATCTTGTTATATTTCGTGTTCAAAACATACCCAAGGTCCCCCTTGCGCTTAGATTTGTGCCATTTCAATAAAGGCTTCAAGGTCCCCCATGGTCTAACTTAGAATAAGCATACTTTATTCTCTCTTATTATTTGCACTCCAGACTCAGTGGCCTTCAGGCTCTTCTACAATTCCCTCACAGGCCTTGGCAAGTAATGTTCTGTTGCTTGAGACGGCCTAACCCATGTCTCCAGCAACTTCTCTGAAAATCCCTAATCGCACATCTGTACTAATCAGTTTAAATGTCATTTCATCAGAGAATTCTGACCTACCCCTTTCGTTATTAATGATGTCCCTGTGTTATAATTTTTCAAACCAACTTCCAATTTTCTTTCCTAGACTTTGCCATTATTTATAACTATATATATAAAATATAAAAATAAATTTTATAATCACTTAAATATCTACCCTCTCAGACTCTAGGCTCCATAAAGTCCAATCAATGCTTTTGTTTATGTGTTTGTTTGGTCACTGTGTGGCTTGAATGAGGGTGACTGAGAATGTATAACCAGATCCTAACTCCTGGAATGTGTAAATGTTACTTGATAGGAGTCTGACAATCTAATTAAGTTATCAAATTGAAATAAAGAATATAATCTTGGATTTTGTAGGTAGGCCCTTAATCCAGTTGCACAATCACAGGTGTTCTTAAAATACAAAACACACAGAGACTTAAGGAAGAATGGAGAGAAAGTGACTGGTGGGGCAGAGACTGAAGTAATGTGACCACAAGATGAGGAATGGCTGAGACTATCAAAAGCCACTAAGAATGGGCAACAGAGCACAGCTGTGCTAACACCTGCAGACGTCCAAGAGAATACACAGCTGCTGTTTTAAGTAAACAGATGTGATGGCTTGCTACAGTAACCCTAGGAAACCAATGTGTTCTGTCACCTGTATATTCTGAGTGCTGGCTAGTAATTAATGTCTAAATTGTTTTAAGATTTATTATATGCATGGAAGTGTCTTGCCTGCCTGTATGTATGTGTACCTTATGCATGCCTAGTGCCCATGAAGGTCAGTAGATGGCATCAGACTCCCTGGAACTGGAGTTCATTATGGTTATGAACCACACAGTGGAGTCTGGGGACTGCATTCAGGTCCTCTTCAAGAACTACAAGTGCTCTATTAACCACTGAGCCACCTCTCCAGCTCCCAGTAACTATATCCTAAATGAATGAAGATGTGAGTATTCAACGAAGAGGAATCACACATTCAGTACTCATATCAGAGACTACCACCAAAGAGAAATCAGGATGGATTCAAGGTCATAGTCAGCTTGTAAGAAATTAGAGCTCTTTTTCTCTTTCTTCTTTTTTTCTTTTACAAAACTGTAGGTGCTAAACATTTAGAGGTTACAGATGCAGAGGAAGACTACAAAGCTAAGCAACTTCCTTCTTTTATAAAAGAAGATTACAGAATTGAGAAAGGTTATCTGACTAACCCCAAAGTCACCCAGCCAGCTCAGGCAGAGGGAAGTTGCATTTGCTGATACAATTCCCACACTGGCAGCTTCTACCACATCTTCCCTAAATAAAACTGCATCATTCTAATTAAAGACATTGGGCAGGCGGCTGCTGTCTCCAGTCGAAGATACTGGCATTCATAAACTAGTTAGTATGTGCAGGTCCTCACTGAGAATGAAAGAAATAGTGAAGCCAATCTCAAGAACTGTAAGATAAAAAAAAAAAATTATCCATTCACATCCCAAGGAATCCTAGGGGGACTATGCACATTAGATAGGCATTTACTATTCTGTTACTTGATTTAATTATGATTTCACATCTAGAATTCAAATATTTAAGTTGATCAGCCATTACCTCTTCATTTTAGAATTTACTCAAAATATATTAAAATGCAAAGAATAAGCCATCTCCAGAAGTGAGACCTTTCCCATGCATTTTGACTCAGGTGACTCTACCTGAAGAGTCTCTAACAATTACAGTACACAAATCATGGGGAGAAATTCACAAAACCAAAAACGAACAAATGAAACGTTGTTTTCTATCTTGAATCTGTATTTCCTCTTCTTTCAGTGTATGAGAATGAACTACCTTCTGGAAATTAGAATACCTCCTGGTGTAACTCACCAACCTGTTCAGGCATCCCGTGACAATTTAACCAACATGGATGCCAGTATACTTTCCTAGCAGTCCATCTTTAATCTAAATGCACCCCTACACTAACTATGTCTATAAAATACTTGTCAGTTAAATGAACTGTGGCTGTGGAGGTGGCACAATGGGAACTTCACGTGCCATGCCAGCAGGAAGACCTCGGATAAAATCCTCAGAACACACATAAAGCCAGGGACTGTAGCCCACATCTGGAATCCCAGTACTTCTGCAGTGAGATGAGAGGCGGGGCAGGGGAATCCTAGGAGGCTTATGCACTGACTGGCATGCTGTACACAGCAGGGAACAACTCCAAGTGAGGCCTTGTCTCAGACAAGGTGGAAAAAAGGACCAATAGCCAAGAGTGTTTTCTGACTGACCTCCATGTGAACTCACACGAATGCACTCAGGTATACATACACACACACCACACACACACACACACACATCACACCACACACACACACACCACATACACACACATCACACACAC
>NW_022196900.1:63574881-63588195 GCF_008632895.1 Mastomys coucha | reverse complement strand
ACATGCACACCACACACACACACACACACACACACACACACACACACACACACACACTCAAACTACATAGAGATTCCTAGAGCCTGACATGTTATTTCCCTCAGTGACTAAATCTCAAGACCCTAGTCACACTTGAAGAAATGAAGGTCATTTAGTCAGTTCCCTCACTGTAGACCCAGCCTTACATACCCACGCCCCTTTAGCCACTCTTCCTTTAAGCACATTCAGGACTGAAGCCTTTCAATTCAGCCCTGGAATCCATGGCTCTCACAGCTATGACTAGTTCCACTTACAGCCTGCATTCTTGTTGTTCATGTGGTTATATATCCAAAGGCATGCCTTTTGTTGGAATGGTACACCGCTCTAGGCACACTGGTGACAGAAGCAGAGAGGGCTGGCTGGTTTTGCTAAAACTTATTCAGAAAATTTGCAAAGAAAGACAAGTACGTAGTTTTGCAAAAGCCTTGTGCATTCTAGTAGAGCTAGCTGCTAAGTGCTTCAAACCTCTTCCTCCAAAAGAATCATTTAGGAAGAGGCAGCATCCTGTAAGGTTTCAAGAGAAGGAGCCCAGGGTCCACTAGGTCAAAGGCCATCCTGAAGTCACAGACCCACTGCACTGCTTTGGTGCTAATAGGATCTCTAACTTAATCCTTTCTAGTGGCGTTGGTCACTGTGGTAAAATCCTCAAAGGACAGCCAAAGAGAGAAATCCTTGTGAAGATTTATCGCTCTCCAGGCAGCTGTCTGGCTACTGTCCCTTACAGATGCAGCCACTTCCTTTTATTTGGGCCTACATTCTCACTGTAACTGGCCCAATCCGTCCCGTAGTTTTTACAGAAAAATTTGCTCCTTCAGTGGGCTTTATTTTTAGAGAGAGATCAATAAAAAGCCAGGATCCCAGAATAAAATATTATATGATAGTTTTGTAACATGAAACTTAAATCTGATTAGCCCAGGCCTATATTCAAACTCATTTCACCGCTCCCCAGGGTCTGTGGGTAAAACCAAGAATTTTAATCTCTGGTATGGCCCTCCTGGGTAAGCCTTTGCCTGTGCTGCTATGACATCCTTTATCAAGATCTCCACATGTTAGCAGTCAGCCAGGCAGGTCTCCTTTATGTTGTGGCCTGAGGACTCACTGATGGGCTCTTAGTGGAGGAGTGGTCAGGACAAATATATATATATTTTTTCAGAAATTTCCTCCACAGTACCTGACTAAAGCAGCAATGGCAGAGAAATTCAGACAACTGAAACTTTTTCCCAACCCCCAACCCCCAGAATGAGGCATGCCATCAATTTTCAAGGAAATTAAAAACAAACCAACAGACAAAACTGAGCAAAACAACAACAAAAAACCCACCTCATTGTTCATAAAATCTTTTCCTAACAAACACAACTGCAAAGAATTTCTACTACATTGACTAGCACTTCAGTAAAAAGCTCAAAACGAAGACTTGATGCCAGACCCCACGCGTCATCTCAGGGACCATCCATTAAGCATTCTCAGTCAACTGGGAATTTCTCCACAAGTTCTACATTTCCCAGTAAGTTACTAGTTAGTATAAACAGCATACTATGTGTGCAAGCCATTGTGAACAGATGTATATGGGTACACACTTGAATTACTGTGTTTTAGTATGTTGTGACTATGTAATGCCCCCCCCACCTGTGTGTGGAAGGCTTGGTTCCCAGCAGGGGGCGCTGTTGGGAGAAAGTAGGAATATCAGAAGGTGGGGCTTAGCTAGAGGAAATGGGTCACTGAGGGTTGCCTTGAGTATCTTGTTCCTTCTCTGTATCTCTCTGCTTCCTGGCTACCCTAAGATATGCATCTTTGATCTGCCATACCATTGCTACATAGCCCTGTCTCATCATGACCCAAAAAACAGCCAGTTGACCATGAGCTAAAATCTCATAGAGGGTGATAAATCAATGCTTCCTCTCTTGTGGTTTTTATGTGGCTCATCTCAACATAGTAATGAGAACCAAGATGTGGCTGCTCATTATGCTTTCTGCCCTTCTTACAATGTGTGCTTTAAATCCAGGTGTTAATTTAGTTAAGCAGAGACACAAATGCCATGAGGCAATAAATTAGTTTATAAGCAAAAAGTTCCTCCAGAAACTTGGAGACTTAGAGCCCAGACAATCCAATCTAGACCTAATAACATTTGAGTACTGAATTACTATGCAGAACACGTAGCTGTTAGATCTGTCCTTTGTGATAGATTTATTATTCAATAAATATTTATTGGTCATCTATTCTAATAGGCCACACAGAACGAAGGGTTGAGGGAAACACTGTTCTTGCCTTCCAGCAGTAGCATGGGCCCATTTTTTTTTAGGGCTCCAATGCATGAAATAGAAACCAACAGGGTTCACTTTGACCCATCTTGTTTCTGCGTTTCCTGCATGCTCTTAAGTCAACCATCACACACACACACACACACACACGCGCGCACACACACACACACACACACACACACACATACACACATGCACACATGCATTTTCTTAGTCCTAAACTGTTTTTTATTCATGTGTATATGTCTTGTGTTTATATGTGTGTATGTAGATACATGCATATGTATGTGGATGGGTGCACAAGCACAAACTGGATTGTATGTATGAAGGTCTGACTTTGCTGCTGATAATCTTCCTTGATTGCTATCTACCTTGTACTTTGAGGCAAGTTCTCTCGATCAAACCCAGAGCTTACTGACGCAGCTAGTCTGGCTAGTCACCTCACTCTGGGGGTCCCCTGACTACTTTTCCAGGCTAAAATTACAATCGAGCTGCTCACAAGCCTTTATGTGGGTTCTGGGGATCGAAACTCCATTTCTCTTGCTTGCACGTGTGATTTAACCACTGATCTATCTCCCCAGACCTCACAGCATCTATTTCATGCTCTTATAATGGCTAGGTGTTTATCTTCCCAAGTCTGACCTTAGGCTCATTGTTCCTTAACATCACTTTTACGTATACTATAAAATTCTAACCTGGAGTTTTGATTCCCTTCTGAACGAAAACCATTTTAATTTGTCTTGAATAAACATTTTGTCCCATTTGATTAGGAGTCTTGATGCAATCACTGAGACACATAGGGATAACTGTTAGTGCCACATTGCAACACATCAGCCCAATATAACTATCTCAAATTTCAAAGGGGAATTGCATACATTTAAGAAACGAGTGGACTATATCACAAAGTGGCTTGTTGTACAACATCACTACAAACAAAGAGTTTGAATATATGAGAACAAGGGAACTCTGATTCACACTGGCACTTCAGCTGGGGTCTCTGTACTCTTCTTTATGACTTTATTAAATGAATGGATAAATGATAAAGGATTATTCAGGTGCCTTAGGAAACACTTTGCCAGGCTTAGCAGTGGCTAGAAAATACTTATTAAATGTCATATACTGTATTTTTTAAACCCAGCTTATGAAAACAACATATTTGACACCATGTAATATTATATCTGTTGGGTTGGTTTTATCAAGTCCAGAACTATTTAGAGAATTAATTTATGACAGTCTCTGTAACAACTGGTAAAATAAGAGCCAGCAAGACATGGCCTTAAATTTACATTAAAAAAGAAATAACTAACAGAGATATTATTTTATAAATAAATCTTTCACTGAATAGAAATGTCTTCTAAATTCCAGCCTGCTAAAACCAAATGTATCAGGCTAAGGAAGTTCCTGAAATTTACAAGATCTACAAGGCTCATCTTCAAGATCATTTACATAATTTCCCGATTGTTGGAGAGAGGAGACTTTTCAACCTATGGAGCTCTCAGGAAACTCCAGGGATGCGGCTCTCATCAGTGCTTACTCATGTTAAGGTGAGCATTTTGAAAATGCAGCTGTTTGTGAGTTACACATGTCGCTGTGAATAACAACTCATCTATACTTCTGTAAGTAAGTCCAGTGATCACTGGTTGGTAAGTTAGACTTGGTTAGCTTATTTCTTGGATCTGTTGTTGATATTCTATCTGGGGTGAATAGACATTTGTTTACATGTCCTCAGGAAAAGTCATAAAATAGCTTTGATAGCTTTTGATAGCAGGTAGACAAGGAAGAGGTAGAGACACTAGATTCTGAAATAAATGAACCATGGTAGATGGAATCAATATGATGAGGGGAGCCATTGCATAATGGATAAAGTGGCTTATGGTGGGCCCTCCATTCTAGACTGACTGATGAAAGATTAAAGCAAAGAAGAGATACATATTTTTATTTGTGATAATTACATTGTCCATAGGTTGGAAAATGTGGGACATTGAGGATGGGGCCACTATTTAAATAGTGGTAGATAACTCAAAGGATCTTCAAACCACAGGCAAAACTAATTTAAAATTTATTTTAAGCACATCTATCTGTTGTAATCACATATGATTTTGTGTCATACTTTTCAAATAGTGAACTTCAACTTACTAAAAACATGTTTTCAAATTTAAATAAAGAGCTTATGCCTTTATATTCTTCAAGATAAGCAGCATTTCAGAATACATCTCATGTTTTATGTTCAATGTGTTCCACACTCTCCAAACACCGTGAAACACATTTGTTTATTTTAATTACATATGTATGTGTTTGTGTGTGGGTTTGTGCACATGAGTGCAAGGCCCATGGACTCCAGAAGAGGGCGTCAGATCCCAGAACTGGAGTGGCACTGGCTACTGGGGACAGAACTCTGGTCATCTCCAAAAGCACGGCATGCTCTCAACTACTGAGCCACATCTCCAGTCCCCACCATAAAAGGTCATTTAAGCAGTTACATCTTCCAAAGAAAAGGCATATCTTACTGCATGTCAGCTAGGGCTTAATTGCAGGTTATGACAGGCAATGGACTTGCTTACTCCTTTCTGCTACTCTGTCTTTCATCTGCTTCGCCTTACGGTGGACCAGCTGATGCCAGTCCCCAGGCTCCATGAGGGCCACCGGCTTGCAGACACACTCCTTTGTCTGTAACTCCCCACCTGACCTTCTGTCTTCAGCTTATCTTCCTAGCTGAGAGGTTAATTTACTGAGATTCAAAGAAGTTAAGCTTCTGCCCACAGACACCTGGAAAAAGGTGAAACTCTAAGATTTAAACTTAGGTTTCTAAGGCACCAGAGCCTATATTTGTTCTTCCAACTATATCCTGCTGGTTTGCAGAGCATCTGAGTTCTCCACAGTGTGACGCCTTTTTAGTAGGGAAGGGCTAGGTTACAGTATTCTATTAGAAAAAAATTACCTATGTTAAAAGATGTTTTGTGATGTGTAGGACAAAGCGAGCTATTTAAATTGAAATCATTTCCCTAGTATCCAAGATCTCTAAATCTCATGCACATTAAGTTTGAATTAACACTAACAAGGGTCTAACAGCTTTGATGCTGTGTTCTTAGATAATTAAATTCTCAGAAAATCATTCCACATTTGAGGGAGAAGCGAAGGACGCGGAGAGTTCAGTCTTAATTCAAAGTCACTTACACATGTTACCTGCTGTTTCCGGGCCTTCAGTGAACCAGCAGGGAGGATTTGATATTAAAAATGAGGTTTCTTTATTTTTATGGGGGGAGGAGAAGTCTTGGGGGGGTGGGACTGTCTGGTGAACTGTTCCTATGCTATCGGACCTGGAAGAGCCAGTCCATTAAGCAGCAGAGGCTGTCCCTTCCCTTCACCTCCCCTCACAGGGATGCCTTCTGTTTACAAAGCCCTGTCACTGGTCACTGCATGTGACCCGCACAGAGATCTGCAGAAAGTACAAAGATAGTTCATTTTCCCAGGGCATTATCCAAAGAAAAACATGAGCTTACAACTGGCAAGGTTTTATGAGGGGACACTTACCTGGGGTTACATTTCCTAAGTGTGACTTGATTTTCCCAAGTTGGAGCCATAAAATCAATCTTGTCATGCCTTAGAAGTCAATAGATGTAGAAGGTTGACTCACTATAATGAACCTCACAAGAGACTGAGTTCGAGCTTCAGATTTGGAGCAGTTAAACCAGTAAGACCAGGGCATTGTTTTTTGTTTTTTTTTTTTTTTTTTTTTTTTTTTTTTTTTTTAGATAGCCAAATTAGCAGAAGGTTGTTTGATTTTTAACAAAAGAAAGCTGGGGCTCTGCTGAGTTTAAATAACCTGCCGTAAGTCACCCAGTTTTTCTAGTGGAAAAACACTAGACTATTCTGCTTCCATCTGTACCAATGAACTGCTATGAGAATCAAAGTATGGGAGGAGGCAGGTAGGAGGCTTGAGAAAGTTTGGCTTTCTTCTCTCTTTAGAGTTTAAGAGGAGCCACAGATACTCACCACCTATCTGGTTCTGTTGTCATACTCTGACTGCCATCCCTTCACTGAGCTTGGTACCCCTTCCTCTGATTAGTGCTTCAGTGGCACCATGGATGCTTACCATTATGTGTGGTTCTTCTGTCTTGTTTTGATGATCTCATGCCCTTGGATGGCAGTATTCATCCCTGGCTTTGTTAATACATGCTCATATTGCTATGTTGGGTGATCCTGGATCCTGCTAACCTTGTATAGCTCTGATTCTAGTCTCTCTGTATAAGTTATAAAGCTGGATTCTCAGATAGAAGCTTCCTAGCCATGAGTAGACTCCAGAGTTATCCATGCTTACATAGCAGGCCATGCTATGTAACATCCATGCTTACATAACAGTATCAATTGTTATCACTATTGCTCTTCTGGAAAACTGGAGGCACCAGGAATTTCTATTCCTGTATCAAGTTAGCCTTGGCTACAGACTTGAATTCACACTGTGAACTTTGGGTCCTGTATTTCTACAGTCACAAGACACATGGTTTACAATAATACTAATGTTCACTCAGCACTTGCTGTGTGATAGACATTGTTCTCAGCATTGCACACAAATATAGTGACACACTAGAACATCACAGCAACTCATTATTATCATTCCCATTTTAAAGCTGAAGAAGTGACAGTGACAGTACAAAGAAAGGGACTCATTGGTCAAGATCATACCCAGAAACAAAGTAGCAGAGCCAGGAATTAAACTCAGAACAATCTAGCTTATTCTGTCCATATCTTCCCAAGTAGAAAACGATGCTCTTATCCTAACACCAATGGGACCTTCAGCAATGCTAACAAAATGATAACTTGGTTAAATATCTTGTCTCTTTTATTAACCAAGACTAAACTTCCACCCTGGGATTTCTAGAAGGGGTCTTCTAGCTCAAAGAATACAGTTGATCTTATTAATTGGTCAAGTTCTGTGTCTATGAATATTTAGTTATTGTGACAAGATGCCTGAGATAAATAATTCAGAAGGAGAAGAGATTGATTTCTGACTCATAGTTTTGTTTTGTATTTGGCTCCATTGCTTGAACCCAAAACAAGAGAAGGAGCTGGAGACAAGACATACTTTCCAAGGTAACCCCCATCCTGCTTCTTCAACCAGGCACTTCCTCCTATTAGCCCATTCAGCTATGAGTGCATTGATGTGGTACTCCATTGATATGTTTAGCATGCCTTTAGGATCTTGTCCTCTCTCTGTCCATCTCTGGCCTCCACAAGTACATGAGTGTGCACTTACACACGTAGGCTCACACATGAACACAACACAAACCTATTATTGTTAGTGAATGAGTCATCCATGTTTGTGTCTTGGATATGTAAATAACCTTATCAGTTCACTGAAACTTGTGCTGTAGTGTTTTTAGCAGGAAACAGTGGAGATGAGAAGGTTTGTTATCAGCAAGAAGATCACCAAGAGCAAGGAACCTCTTGAACCATAGTGCTGACATTGTAATCTAATATTTTTTGAATGCTCAGATACAGTATTAATAAAAACATAACCAAAAAAGGATAATGACAGAAATCAAGTTTCTCATTTAATCAGCCTCTTTGTTAATTCAACCATAAATTATGTGCTAGGGGAGTCTAATCATGTTGTATGTGAGTCTTGCCTAATTTGCATTAATTACAGCCAGAGAGATACACGTGTGTTAAGTGGCATTGTATGTATATTTAGTTTATCTTATAAAAATGTTATAGTTGCTTATGGTAAACATGACTTCTGTATTTCTTCCTATGCATAAAAGAAGAAAACCACAAACCTACTGATGAATTTTATGAATGGTGACTCTTGGAAGATAATCATTTTAGCTTTACTAGACCCTAGATCTTTCAATGGGCAGCTTCTCCCAGATTCTTGCACTTGCATCAAGTATGTCTCATCTCTTAGCCTGTCAGCTAAGTGCCTAACTCTCAAACTTACCATGTGCCTAGAGGTGCTCACAAGAGGGTTGGCTGGTCTGCTCTGCCCAGTCTTTCCTTGCTTTGACTCTTATTGATAGTGACTGTGGTTTTTGCTCTTACCAATTCATAGTTCCTGTTTTTTGTAGTTGGGGTTTTTATTTTGGGGCGCAGAGGGTGGTAAAACACCATGGCCAAAAGCAGTGTAGAGAATAAAGGGCTTATTTAAGCTTCCAAGGCTCATGTCATACTCCATCATTGAGGGAGGAAGGGTAGAGCAGGAATTCAAGGTAAGAACCTAGAGGCAGGAACTGAAAGCAAAGAACATGAAGGAATGCTGCTTCCTGTCATGGTCCCCATGGTGTACTCATCTTGCTTTCTGACACAACTCAGTACCTCCTACCCAAAGGCCATCACCCATAATTAGCTGACCTTTCCACATCAGTCAATAATTAAGAAAATGCCCCATAGTCTTGCCTACAGCTCAGTCTTAAAGAGGTATTTTCTCAGTTGTGGTTCCCTTTTTTGAGGTGACTCTAGATTTTGTCAAGTTACCAAAAATAGCAACTAGGACACTGAGCCAAATTTTAGCCACTGAGGAAGTAGAGTTATAAGATAAAAGAGCAACATCTCCATAAACCAAGACAATGCATTGCTGAACATGATAAGCAGCTATCTAGATTGTAAGGGAAAGTTAATGTCATGGTAATGGATTCCAAAAGATAAGTTTCTGCTCAATCTTTCCTTTACATAACAAGGCTTTGAAATTTAAGCTCATCCCTAGGATTACAAAATTATGTAAACAGGAGAATCTGACTTTAAGGGGCTATCTGGCAAAATATGTAGACTGTATTAAAATTCAATTCCCATTACAAGTGCTTTAATAAAGATATGTGAAAAGAACAGGAGAAAGAGGACAACATCATTGATGGGGGAGACCACAATAAAGGGAAAAGAGAAGTCAAACAGATTTAAACTGTACAAAGATCCCAATTCTGAGATAGAGAGCCAGAGGCATTTCAAACAGAAAAAAAAACATGCTCAAAACTGAAGACCATGCTAGGTATGTACAAAAGGACATGATGCATTAAATGGTTTCACTTGATATGTAAGAGCCTCCTAGGACTAACAGGAATATCAATTCAGGGAGCAGTCTCAATTTTTTTCTGTGTATTACATCAGGTGTGCTTGCTATGTACAATTAATTTTTATAGACCTGAAGCTGCAGTATTTATTATCCTACATTTACAGATGAGGAAACAAAAATACATATAACTGTCTGAGGACACACATCTGGGAATTAACAATATAAAAATCTATACTAGTGGAGTTTGACTCTGGAGTGAATTCCAGAGAGTTAGGGCTTTTTCCTTAGGCTCTGTGGAAGAGCCTGGATATTTTGAATGTGAAATTGAGAGCAGAACTTAGAAAGATCCCTCAAGCCACAGTGTGAAAGTGGATTAGACAAGAGAGTCTGGAGGTGAAACAAAACCAAGGTTCTCCTCAGAAGATGGGTATCAATCCAGGTAAGAAATGCTAGCTAACTCACCAAGGTTGCTCCAGTACAGAGATGCCAAGGTGACATAGTCAGCTAGCTTAGGACAAGATAGAGGAAACCTGATCCCCACACTACCATTTAACGTTACTCACAATCTTGTTGAATACATGATGAAGAACGATTTTCTCCCCCTCAACCCCATCTTGAAGAGTCCAGAGGTTATAAATATTAGACTCAGCATATAGGTCTTCTCTAGTCAGGAATTTCTTATAGAGCATCACTGTCAGATTCTGGTCCATTCCCTGCATAAATTTATTGGTCATAACACGTCTTTCAAATGACTAGCATGTACTGAAGGTCTTGATCATATAATGCATCCAAGGCACCATGTTTGGTGCTGTGTATACAATGAGCAAAATCCAATCAGAGCCTCTGAAAGCCTCCAATTTCATATTTGAACTTCTTTGCTGGAAGTGCCCACCCATAGACATTGATTCTACATCTCAGAATCTTATAGAATCAGCTTATTATCCAATGCAGATTTCAAACTCTTGGGAAATCACATCTCAGATGTTGGTTTTTCTCTTTTCCATGCTAATAAACATTTAGTTTCATCAACATTTTCTCATATACAGCAGTCAAAAATGTGAATTGTTACTCAGTTTTCAATGAAGAAATGGCTGATAATTACAGAAAATACATAGCAATTGTCACTTAATCGACACTAAGACCTAACATAGAAATCAAATCTGAAAATAAGTGACCTCTAAGAGATAAAATTTCAACACATTTATTTCTGTGGATATTTTAAACTGCTAATTTTTTTTTATGAAGAGCTTTACTTGAATATCCAGAAAAATAAAAGATGTTTAAAGAAAACTCTAGAGGGAATGTTTGAATTATTTGTTCTTCAAAGTGATGTGCCACAAAATTGTAAATTCTTTAAACAACTCATGACCCTGTAACCAGAACGAACTATTGGTCTTTTATGTTGTCTTGTGAGCCAGTCTGAAAGTGACTTTTATACTTGTGCTTTAGTTTACAAACAGTTGTGCACTCTGTGATTTTATCTCATCTTTTTTGAAAAGGCATGTGCATATTTCTACCTGAAGAGGCTTCACACGTGGAACCCTATTACACATACATGCTATAATTCTCCTATTTCAGGTCATGTGTAGTCTGTCATGACTCCTTACATAGCAGCTTTGTTCTCCGAGATCTGTTGTTACAGTTTCCTTGAGGCATTGTCTACAATTATAATTATGGTACATAGGGTAGGGGGAAGTATGTATCCATTTGTACAGTGTTTGGTATGTGTTGCCAGGTCATTCTCAAAACCAGAAAGAGTCGATATCATCTTAAAAGTTTTTTCACAGAAACGATGAACCGAGGGGAAACCCAATTAACTAGACTTATAGGTTGTAGAGCCAAGTAAGAGCTTAGAAAACAGTCATCCAATGAAACTCTTACTTTGCAGAGCAGGACATGGGGACTCAGGATTGTTTCTAGCTCTGGGACCCAAAAGCAATGCATACAACCAAGATCAGCCTTACATTTTCCCACTGGATAAGCCAGAGCCCCTCTCAACACTTCCAGGCTAATACGCCCCCTCTTTTCTTCTTTGTTAAGCCATAGTTTAATGAACCCCATATTTAAGCCAGCAGGGAAAGCAGGGTTTCCTTCCTCTTTGATCACATCATGACTCTGCTGTGTGTCAGTCTTACCTCCCATTGCTTACTGTTTCCAGCTCTCAGTTTCCTAATGTGGAAGTCAGGAATCCTAACACTATGCATACTTCACAAGCTAGCTATAGGGTGACAGATTGTATTTGTTGGGTGACTAGCATTTTCTAGGCCATCTTTGGGAGGGTAAAAGACACCCACCCTGCAAAAAACGCAGGCGTATGTGGCTGAGCAGATGGTAACTTGGTGCCACTAAGAATAGGTATTTCAGGGACAGAAGAGTTGGCTCAGCAGTCATTAGTGTTTGCTGCTCTTTCAGAGGACCTGGGTTTGGTTCCAGTACCCACATGGGTGTTCACAATCTCTCTTTCTCTTATTCCATGGAATAATCTGACACTCCTTTCTGGCTTGCTCAGTTACCAAGTACACATATGGTACACATATATACATTTGGGTAAACATTAAAAATATAGAACAAAAACAAAAAAAAAGAGTCTTAAAAAACAAACAAAAGGCATCCTTCCTTCTAGGGCAGTGGTTCTCAACCTTCCCAATGCTGCAGACCTTTAACACAGATCCTGCTATTATGGTGACCCCTTATGTTGTGGTGACGCCAGAATCATAAAATTATTTTGTTACTACTTTGTAACTTTAATTTTGCTACTGTTATGAATTGTAATAAGAATATTTGATTTGCAGGACCTCTGATATATGAACTCCAATGGGATCATGACCCACAGGTTGAGAATTACTGTACTGGGTGCTATAACTCAGGCAGGCTCCAGAGTCTGGTAAAGATGACACAGGGTGTCTATCAAGCATCATTCATCCCTTTGTTTGGAAGCAGATGGTTCTGAGCAAAGCCTGCACCACCACCTGGTGAGGAACAACCCAAGGGAGACACAGTTTCTTCTCATGGAGGGAGGGGGCGGAGTTCATTGAAACATTCATCATTTCAGTCAGATTTTCCCAAAGTGAAGGCGGAGAGTGCTTCTTGGCAACCAAGAGTTAAACAGGGGCAAACCCCACTGCTGTGAGGGCCCATCAAGGCCAAATGTGTGCTCCGACCTTCATTGATTCAAGCTTTGTACTTTCGCTATGGGACTGTTATTTGGCGGCTGCATCTGTTGTTGCTAATTTGGCCTGTATGGGTAGCAAAGCTCCCAGTGATCATCTAAACCTCGTTTGATGCACCTGTGAACAATTCATTATATTAATATAACAGCAGGGGAGGAGCAGAGACACTAATAAATAGGCTCTAGCTGCCAGGACTTCTTGTCACAGCCACAGAGGCCCCTTACTCTAGTTGCCTATGTTCCCCCAGCACTGGGGAGGAGTCTGCATACACCAGACTCACGCGTCTTCTTCTGCAGATTTCCCCATCTGGCTAGAGGGAAGCTCATCCATTGTCTTTCCTCCCTCTCGGTGGAACATTTGCCTTCTCTGACTTGAAACATTGGTTCTCAGGTAAGGACAAAAGCACAGA
Organism: Mastomys coucha; assembly: GCF_008632895.1. Lineage (NCBI taxonomy): Eukaryota > Metazoa > Chordata > Mammalia > Rodentia > Muridae > Mastomys > Mastomys coucha. The sequence continues at coordinate 63,575,316 of NW_022196900.1, read as the reverse complement.
ACTGCTAAGGTGGCTTAGCACAGCTTTTGGTGACCCTCATCACTGCCAAATCCTCATTTATCAAGGGGGATGTGTACCACAGCCATGCAGAGAGTCATTGGTCAATGTCTTTGATATTTTGACTCTCAGCACTTTGGCCCTGCCTACTGTCAGGGCGACTCTACCTGTTCATCATTTTCAAAGATACAAACATATATTTGGTGGTGTTATGTTTGGGTGCTTCTTCAAAGACGTGAGTTCTGCTTGTTCTTTTCCCTCAAACATAAATCTGCGTGACTTCAACTTGATGTGTATTGTTCTCTAAATGAAAACCTATGCAGACCTGTTCTAGAATAGTACATGTACCCTGTCCCTTCAACCTTCCCCAAGTATGTGGCCTCATCTTCTTTTCTTTTTTTTTTTCATCTGCAGTTTCTTTTTTTTTTTAATTAGATA
>NW_022196900.1:63469837-63574163 GCF_008632895.1 Mastomys coucha | reverse complement strand
AATAGCGGAGTAGTACTCCATTGTGTAGATGTACCACAATTTCTGTATCCACTCCTCTGTTGAGGGACCATCTTCTTTTCTAACCCCACTTCACCTCATGTCCTGGCTTATACCTCATGTTTCAGTTGGAAAATTAACTGGTTTTCAATTCCTGGAAGATAATATGTACTTTTCTCGCCTGTGTGTTTACATAGGCCAGATGTTCTCAATCTATGGGTTGCTGCCCCTTTGGGGGCCAAACGTTCCTTTCACAGGGGTCACATATCCAGATATCCCGCACATCAGATATTTACATTATGATATATAACAGTAGCAAAATTACAGTTATAAAATAATAATGAAGTAATATTATGGCTGGGGGTCAGCACAACATGAAGAATTGCATCAAAGGATCTCAGCCTTAGGAAGGTTGAGAGACACTGATTTAGGTTATGCTCTTTGCTGAGAACTCCCCGATGTGTGTAATCCTGCTTATCCTTCCTATTTCGGTGTACCCTGAATTATTTCTCTTTCCTCCATGCTGCCTGCTGTACTTCTCTTTTTCATTGTGATGACCTGCTTTGTTTCAATCCTCTCAACAAGAGGAGGCACACAATGCAAGCACTGCTCTTGGCCATGTTTACAAACTCAGTAGACGAACCAAACTGTACATAGGTATTTGCTCTGCTAGGAAGAGGTAGGAGAGAAAAGAGAAATCAAAACTAAGCCAGATGTTGTCTTGTAGGATGTGAACAGGAAACATTTGACCAAAGCTCAGATCATACTGTCAATTATTGTCTCAAGAACCTAAAGATATTGGTCTGCCTGTCTGGGGTTTTGTTTTTAAGCTGGGTAGTGATGGCACATGCCTTTAATCCCAGCACTGGCGAGGTAGAGGCAGGTAGATTTCTGTGAGTTCTAAGCCAAGCTGGTCTACAGAATAAGTTCCAGGACAGCAAGAACTACACAGGAAAATCCTATCTTAAAAAGAAAGAAAAAGAGAGAGAAAGGAAGGAAGGAAGGAAGGAAGGAAGGAAGGAAGGAAGGAAGGAAGGAAGGAAGGAAAGGCAAGTATAAAGAAAGTTAAGTAAATAGTTTTAATCTTTGTTCTTTGGAGGTCCAGAGACTCTGATGGGGGTAGATAATGTCCCTAAACTCCAGTACTTTGTATCCTATGATTCAGCTCCACTTGTGCTGCAAGTTGAACATATATAACTATTGATCCCAGGAAATAGTCCACAACTACTGAAAGCCTATAGGTGTCTTGTGTGGATTAACTCATTTATTCTTCTGAGAGATGATTGTCCTCATTTTCTTCTTTTTCCTCCACCCCTTCCTCCTCTGTCCTTCTCTTCCCTTCTTGCTCCTTTCATTCTCCTCTTTTTCTTCATGGAGAAATTGAACCCCAGCAAAATGAAACAACATTCACACTGACATACAGATAAGATTTGAAAGAAGTTGACTTTTCAGGTCTAAAATGTGTTGGTTTTTCATTGGCTTGAGTGCCTAGATACAGAAAGAAAGACAACTCTATGTTAACAGCACTAAGACAGGAGGCAAACATATTGGCCATGGGGTAGAGTGAAGGGAATAGATAATTTATCCAGTCATGCTGATGCAAGAAGGCCCCTTGGAGGATTTCAAACTTCAGTAGAGTGAGATCTAGACAAATATAGGCTAAAGAGAAGACATTAGATGTTAGAGAAAGGGAATGAAACATAATGCCATCATATAAATTATAAAAACTAGCAAAGGTTTCCTTATCTACCTTTAATGGCTGAGTCATCTCTCTAGCCCTCGTATTCATTCTCTCATGTTAGCATAAGAGTTCAGATAACAGTGTCACCACTTAGCCAAATGTAGCAGGTAACAGTGACACAACTCTGCCCAGTGTAATATTCTGAGCAGCTTCTATATTTGTGCTGAGCCTCAGCTATTCTTCAGCTCAGGATTAAGAGTATATGTATATGTGTGTATATGTATAGACATACATATATATACATGTATATATATATGTACACATATATGTATATACACACATATATATATTTGTACATTTGTTTGTATATCTATATGTATATATCTGTGTATGTATATGTATATATGTGTATATGTATATACCTGTATATGTGCATATATGTGTATATGTGCATATATGTATGTATATGTATATGTATATATATAAACATATAATAATATAATAGTAGTTTAGAATAAAAGGCAAAGGCTCAAGAGTTAATACTTTGCATATATTTAAAATAGCTTTAAATACATATATTTTAAAACATGTAAAATACAAGTCTTTAAATAACGATATAATTCAGATGTATATTTAGTGTCTAAGGATTTTAGTATCACATAGCACAGTTTGTATACAGGGTTTATGAAGAGGTCAATGCTGAAGTGTATTCTCTATGAGAATACAGAAAATACCTAGGTGGGGAATGCCTTCCACCCACTACTGTTTCAAGCTTTTGGTGGCTTGGGCAGCAGTTTCCTGTTGTCACTTCCATGGTAAGGATCTTGGTGGCAAATTAAAGAGTGTTTCTTCTTTGAAAAGAGTGTCAATGGGGTTGTGTTGTGTTCTGTACTGTTTCTAGTTTATTTGTGTTGTGTTTTGCACTGTCTCTAGTTCATTTTCTCTTCTCTTCAATCATTCCAGACACTCTTACTGAGGAATCTCTCTGTGTCAGGCCCTACAAATGGCCAGTGGACACAGAAACAAATAAGGTACAGAACATGTCACCAAAGACCTGGTAGCTGTGACTCAGAAATTTATAGGCATATCAACGACAAATACTTTTTTTTTTTTTAAACATATACACACCAGAAAACTTCTAAGGTACAACTTAGGCCATGTTCTAGCAGGAAAGGAATCCTGGTATACAAAATTGTGATAAAACACAAAGAAGTTAAATCACATAGACCTTTGTTTTTGTTTTTGTTTTCTAGACCTTTAGCAAGTGCACAGATGCTAGTGAACATTCTATGAGGGCATTTTAATGAACGAGCATTTATAGAAACTACCTGTTTTCTAGGTACCATCTTAAAGATTTTATCATTTGCCCATTTTAGAGGAGAAAACTGAGGCTTTTAAGATGTTGTTATATTCCTAATGTCATTGGCCACACCCTTTTGCAACTGTGACCTCTTCTTGCCTGATGTGCTTTCTTATTAGAACTTGATGATTTCCCAGTTGTCACTTTTCCAGCCCTTCCCCTGGATAACCCCAATGCCTGTCTTTCCCTCTGTCTTATCTTAAAAATCATTTTCTTTTACTTGAAAGGAACAATTGTACTCCCCAATCTTGGCTCACCATCACATGCTCTCTTCCTCTCTTGTACCAGTCACTCTCCACAATAGCCCCTCTGCCTTGTTCATTCTTAATGTATTCCAAGAGGCCAGCAATGAGCTAGGCACATAGATGTTTTCTATAAATACTTCTCCATGAAAAGAAGAACAGGAAAGTATATGGAGCACTTTTAATGTCTATGAATTCAGAGAATTTAAAGCACTTAATGAGAATTTTTTTCCTGGGGTCTTATCATACTGTTCTCACAGATGGGAAAGGGACAGTCCATTGCTGAATTGCACCAGTTATCATAGGAAGTTGCCAATTGTTGTACGGCAGGGAATTTCTCTTAGCACAATATTTCCTGGGAGGAGCTGGTAAATATTGAGACAAGATACACATCAAGTTTTTTTTTCTGTGAATCACTGTACAATAATCAATTCCAGAGATAACAAAGGCGTTTGTTAACAGCTCCATCTCCTTTTTCAAAGCTCAGTTTTCAGCCTGGCAACATTACAAAGCTCAAGAAAAAAGTGTTGTTAGCAGATGCCAACCACTTGTCAGAGGAAAAATCCAAAAGGCAGTGCAGAATACCTCAGTTTCTTAACATACAGATAGGCTTTCTGTCCTCCAATTCATCAAAATTCCTCAAGGAGCAACTGTAGAAATGGAAAGTGGTGGCTCTACAAGCAGATTAAATAAGGGGAAAAAAAAAAACCTCAACGAGCAGGAAAAAAAATCTACTTGTACAATCCTCTGGCTTTTGGGTTACACTTCAAAAAAAAAAATGAGACTTTTAAGAGTACATTGAATACTCTGTACTCTGCACATTGAATGTGTTGTTATTCTTAGTATGTTTTGGGACACCTGTACTAGACATTAAATGTAAAGACTTTACTTCGTTTGCATTGTATCTCTGCCTCCTTTGGGAGCATATGGAAAACACCCAATATTTATACCTTGAGCAAATGAATGAGTGACTAGGAGTGAAGTCAGTGCAGTGTTTACCTGTCTTCTCTTGAAAGAGCTCAATAAGTTATTCTTGGGTATGTTTCTGTAGAATCCCTATGACATGCTTTTGAAATAGGCCTGTACAAATGGGTTAATATATCTCAAAGCACTTTTCAAAAGTCAGTATCATAACGGAGGATAAATTTTTAATTTTTATTCTTTCTTAAGAGAAAGTGCTTTTGTTCTAGCAAAATTCTTGTCTTGTCAAGAAGCCTGGTTGCTTCCATATCCCACTGACTGCACAGTGGAACATAAGGAAGCAGACAGGCTGGGCTGATGGAATGATAGATGGGTGGATGGATAGAGTTGACTTTGCTTAGTCAGTCTCCAAGAGAACCAAGAAATACTGAATGAACAGATCAGATTGTAGCAGGTGCTGGTGCACGAGAACATATCACAGGACTGTCTAGTTAGTCCTGATTCGACAGCCAGAGAGCTTGCTACTCTTCTGTCAATAACCCACTGAGTCCCAATGTTTGACTTCATTGCTGAGATCACATGAAATCAAGTCATGTCCTCGGAACTGATGGAGATTGTCACTCTTACCTAAGTGTTCTCTGTCTGTAGTGAACTAGAAGCATGTAAGCCATTTGTCTCTTGCCTGACATCCTTATTGCTTTGCCAACATTCAGAGTCCTGTCAGAAGCACTGTACTATATAGCCATCTCCATTCCATGAATCCATGGAATGTTGATAGCTTTTCTTTATAGCTTTAGGCCTTTCAACTCTCTGTCAGAGAGGTCAGATTGGTATCTGCAATTCCTATGTCCATATCAAAGAAACAGGATTCGTTTTCTCAATGTCTACTTACTAAAGTCTATCTTCTTTAGCTTCATAAATTCAAATTTAGATTTGCCACTAGATATGAGACTCCAGAAAAGGATTGAAGTCCACAAAGCCTTACACGGTCATCTGTAATGTGAGGACAAAGGTGCCTGGGAATGAGAGCTTGAGGAATATCACGATATTTAGTACAGCTGTGGCTGAACTGAATGAACTCCGTGTGCATGAATTTTTATCTGCTGTGAAACATATCCCTACAATTTTACCAACTGGAAGCCATGCAAGGAATCTTCCACAGTTATACGAGAGAGAAGTCTGAGCAGAGTGCACTGAGATTTTGTCTTAGTATTTCACTGGGTGTAAAGTCATGGTTTTGGCTAGATTGGACTGAACTCTTATCTGGATACTCTGGGAAAGAAGTTTCTTTCAAAGTCCTTCCAATAATTGTGAGAATTCAGCTCCGTGAAGCTGCTTCTTCCCATTGACATCTCTTCTACTCCTTTTTCTGACACAAGCCAGAGAAAAATACTGCTTAGAACAAACCATTCCTCCCTCCCCCCAATCTCCCTTTGCTACATGATATGATATAATAACCAGTGTGACAGAAGACTACATGGATCAAGGCAAGGTCTTAGACTGCTAACTTGAGAGTATATTAGACTCACCTTGGTCCTTTTCAAAATGATGAGATTACTATTTCTACTCCAGGCTGTCTGAATCAGCAACTCTAAGAGTTGTTCCCGAGAATGTGTATATTAAAAAAACTTCTTTGGCTATGTGAATGTGTAATCAGTCAGTCTGTGAATCTTAAAATGAGAAGTTTAACAATACCTGATATAAACAGAAACTCGGGGAGTGCCATTTTTCTTTCATTTATTCCTTCAGTTTGATGCTCAAACTGCAGCCCAAAGTTCATGAATATCACCACCACTTAGGAGCATCTTAGAAACAGGCATCTCTTAGGTGCCTCCCCATAGAGTTGGAATATGTGTTATAACAAGAACTCCAGGTTGTTTCTAAGGTTTGGAACTGACAAGCATTGCCTATTGAGGATCTCCCAGGGTAAAGCCATATCCTGAACTCTATGCACTTCAAATGCCCCTCTTCCAAATATGTGCCTTTATAAAAATATGATGGCCCCATCAGATTCAATTCAGTGGAATCTACAGATGTTTTACCACTTCCCCAATACCATGATAGATGGTATATAGAAAGTGTAAGTAAAATTTGAGGTTATCAGGTGCTCATAATATCATTGGACAGATACAATAGAGGTAGGTTCAAAGAAGCTTATCCGAAGCACACTTTGAATTGTAAATAAGAGTATTTTCTTTCATGTAAGCACAGAGAATCTCAGCTGACCATATAGGTCAGACTGTAGGAGACTAGTTCAAATGTTGCCTAGCTCACTTACTCATTAACAAGCATTATAACTGGGCTCCAGTTATATATAGGGTGCTAGGAGGAGGTGCTGTTTGTGTACTCCTGAAGTTACTATGTCGGGGCTCTCCTTTAACTCATGCAGTTCTCAATACACTGTATAACATTATCTTGCTTAATATGTGAGGTTCCCATGAAAGGCTGTGCATTGCTCAGAAACCAAACTTTATTTGTGTTGGTATCTGCTTTTCTATGATAGTGCTTGGTGTACACTAGGATCTCAGTGAATGAACGGATGAATGAATGAATGAATGGGCAGACAAAAGAATGCAAGAAGAAGAGAGGATGACAATGTTGTGGTGTAAGAAGCAAAATGTGAATGGAAGAGTGAGAATAATAAATAACTGTGAAGGTGAATTCCTTCTCAGTTGTATATAGGAATTCATTGTAGTAGAGTTGGTTGAGTTACGGTCAGTAGAATTATCGAAAATTTGAACTGCTGAAAAATGTAATGTCCAACCAAATTAAAAAGGTGCATTTTATGGTAATGAGCAACACAGGGGTATTGTGGTAGTCTGAAGGAAGAAGAAGTTTGGCACAAGATGTAAGGCGATCTTTGGCACCTTAAAAAATTAGTATCACAGATCTGGGGGCTCTTGAACAGAAGGGAATTGGTATGGTTAAGACAGAAGCACAGAGCCACAGATGGGTATGTGGACACACGTGTATGGTTAATGTATGTATTGGGGGATTGTAAGGAGAGAGGTGTCACAGCCATCAGGGAAGCAGATGCAGTCAGAGCAGATGCTCAAGATGGAAACAGTCCCACTTCAAACAACTACAATACTTAGAAATAGACTGAAGGGCCGGCTCTATCCTAGGCGAGCTCCAAGAAAACATTCTTGGAATGCTGATTTGTAATTTCCTCATTCCCTCATTCATTCATTCATTCATTCATTCATTCATTCCACAGTTTTGTTTCACTCAACAAATATTAGCTCTGCTGGGCATTGGGCTAATCTAGGTCCTTGGGTTATAGAGATGAATATAAGGTTTCCTGTTCTTGCAGGGTGAAAACTCCCTCCAGATTAAATTTATTCATTCCACTAGAGGATTAATCATGTCAGCAATAAGGTGAAAGTGCTCAAAATTGAAGATGAAAAATTCCTTCTGTGAGTGCTTCAAGCTTTCCTTAAATGCCTGATATTTTTTTATGGCTCAGCAATGTGGTAAAATGAGGCAGACAGATAAACCTGGGCTCAATCCATCTCTCACTAGCTAAGTGAGTTTTTGCCTACTCCATGTGAAAACGGATGGTGAATACATGTAAGGAAGCAATTAACACATTTCAAGCACCTAGGGCAGGGCACACAGGACCCCTCTTGGGCTAAGAGCTTGGATCCAGAAATGAGGCTACGGGAGGCTGGTTCTGAGTCAAATTTGTGCCACGATAGAGAAGAAAGCAGAGAGATATGCTTGGGTATTTTGTGAATCTCATTATCCCATCAGCTCCATCCTTTGGATTCCTCTTAGCATGCCCTGGGTCCCTGTCTTTTTGCTTTCAATCGAGTGGTTTTCATCTTCCATTGCTCACCTGTAGGTGACTTGCTCACTCTCACTGTCCACTCCATAGTTCTGCTCCTATCTGTGGATGCAGTACATCATTCATCTCATCATTTGAAATGTCTAATTTGATTTATTGTTCCTTCAGTCCCTTGACTGGTGCAAAGAGGTTGCCTTTTTATCAGGAGGCCAAATGCCTTCTGTGAGTTATTCTGTGCAAAAGAATTTTCTCTGGTCAAGTCAGTTTTGGGAGCTGGTGTATATCTGATTTCCCTCTAGGAGAGTCACCAATATATATTAACATATTAAAGGTTCAGAGAAGCCTGAAATAAAGAAATGTGTTTAATTTTATTTAACATCGTTTTCTATACTCATTTGACCATGAAACTATTATTTCATGTAACACCTATTAACATCCCACACTTGAGGAAATGCTGAACTAGGCTAAACTAATAAGACAATTTGTCACATTTATAGCAGTTTGAGGGCGAAAGAACATTAGACTTGGACTCAAGATTTGCTACTTCTCTCCCCAATGTGTCACTAATTCATGGAAGTCCTTGAGCAGGCACAGAACTCTGTCTCAGTGGAGAACTGGAGAAGTGATCTGTTTAATTCCAATCCAATAGGAGCACACTCACATTACTTGCATCAACATGAGCCATCTTGGTCATTTGGGCCCCAGCACCTCAAGAATGTTTTGCTTTGTTTCTTTTGCAACTGCAGCTTTTCACCCCCATGATTTTACTGTTTCACAGCTTTTTTTTTTTTTTTAATCTCAGTCAGGAATCTAGAATTTCCAAAGCTCTTCTTGTGTTGAACCTCACAGAATTATTCGTAAAGTACATTCCCACCATTTAAAAATGTTCTTCCTACTACAACATGCTATAGTTGTCTCAGTGGTAAAGGGACAGTGTTAAATATGTCTCCTACTGCTTTATGATGGGTTCGCTGTGTTATTATGCATTTAGTTATGTATCATGGAAAGGACAATCTCTCAAGCAAGTTAGAGGAACAAAGAAGAAGAAGCAGGGGGAGAAAAAAAAAAAACAAACAAAAACAAGTTCTGGGCAATGAGCCAGAATTCTCCATTCTCAGAAGGCTAATTCAGAATAAGAAAGTCTAAAGATATTCAAACCTTAATAATCGCTCAAGTGACATAAAGAATCAAGGCAATTGGATAACCATCGGATGTTGTCTTAAACCTGAGGAAAAGCAGCCAAAATAGCAATGTCTGTAGCCATCAGAGCACCATGCCAGACATTTGGCTGCCCGCTGATGTAATTTCATACACAAAGCACAGTCCAGATATTTCTCCCAATAAGGCGCATTGTAGCTCACAGGAAATGGAGTTGAATGCAGATTTCAGTTCTCAGAGTTTTAGATAAAAATGCAAATGAGGAGCAAGACAATAATTAAACAAATCATTCGTAGGAATTTTTATGGCCTACTTAAAAACCATCCACACAATTCAAGACAGCAAGAAATTCTGAGTCCTCAAAATAATTGATCTGCGACAAGGCAAACACTCATCTAATCACCACACTGGAGTGGAATCAAAGGAGCAGAGTTGGCATCCAGTTCCAACTTCCCAAGACTGTTTTGTTTAGAGATAGTTGAAGAGAATATGACAAACCAAACTTAAAGCCAAGAGCAGCGGCAGAACCTGATCTAAGCAGGTGACTCGATCAGACACTCAGCATCAGACACCTGCGAGATCATGAGGGCAAAAATGACTCATCGAACAATCCCACTCCTCCCAAGTGGGGACTGGGAAGGGGAAGCACTCTGTGAACTCAATGTTTTCTATGTATTGAAAGAAATCAGATCTCGGTCTGAAGTGAAGCTAAACTTTTCTTAATGTGCAAGTCCTGAAGTGTAGTGCAGTGTGTCCTTAGGTGATGACAGAATCATGACACACACGCTGATGGGGCTCCTTTAAAGTCCTCACACATCCATATTCTAGACCACTGTGGACATAGCTAAACTTACTCTGGAGTTTAATGTAGTTGGGGGCAGTTTTCAAAGTTAATGTGACAAATGTAACAGAGTTAAGAAGAGTCCATGTGGAGGAGAAAAAAACCCGAGTCATGCAGAAGGAAGAATGAGAAACTAGAACAGTGTTTCTCAACTTTCCTAATGCTATGACCTTTTAATAAAGTCCCTCATGGTGGGGCGGCCACAGTCATAAGTTATTTTTGTTGCTACTTCATAATTGTAATTTTGCTGCTGTTATGGATCATAATGTACATATCTGATAGGAAGGATATCTGCTACACTCCTCCTATGGAAGGGTCATTTGATCTTCAAAGGGGCCAAGACCCGCAGGTTGAAGACCACTGGTCCAGAGAGTGGGAAGAGATGATATCACTTGAACCCAGAGGATGCAGGAGACAGGGTAACACATCACTTCTGTTTTGCAAGTGAGGAAAGCAAAGCCTTTAGGCTCCCTGTGGGGTGAGTGGCAGAGGCAACTATGGAAACTCAGGAGTGGTCTTTCAGGCTGACTTGCTCTGCTGTACCAGTTTTTTGGTTTCCAGCAAACTGGTCTCTGCCTTTCTAGCACAAACAGTTTTAGAACCAAGCAGCTCTAGGAGAAATGTCATGTGCCATCTTCACTTCTAAGACCCATAGAGAGCCATCCCAGAGAAAAGATATAATGTCATTGCCCTCTTCCCTTAATTAGGGAAACATTTTTCCGTAGAAAGGGGTGACTTTGCTTTTATTCTGCTTAACAGGTTCGTATCTTTATATTTATAATGCACATCATAATTGCATTCAGCAACAAAAGAGTATAATAAAATCTTCCTCCTTTATGACTGTGGGTTTTAGGGGCAGTCATCTCTGTTTTGTGCAGCATAGAGGGAGGACCTGCTTCACCATTCCACAAAGCACTATAGGCCTTGACCTCTCTGGAAGGCTCATCACCATATCCCTGTGCTACTTCTGAACTCAGAGCCTGCCCTTAGCCTATAAGATTTTGCTCCTAGTAGAAGCAGTTTTGATCATGAAGCCATGCTGATGGCTTCCAATGTCAGTCTAAGAGTGGCTGGTCAAGGTAAACTCTGAGGACCCTAACCCTTTTTTGAAAAATAATGACAGTGATTGCTGCTTCCCATATTAAAGAGGACTTGCTATTATGGGAGCTGGGTATCTACTCTGAGTCATCCGTGCTCCTTTACAGTGGGAAGTGCTCCACAACGGAACATCCTGTACCTTGAAGTTTTTTTCTTAGGTGCTCCCTTGAGCACCTAAGTCTCTAGGTGAGGCAAGATTGGAGCATAGGCTTCACTCACCACATCCTTTTCTAGCCCTGACTCCTTGCTGTCCTCATCTCTCCTCTTCCTCTCCACCACCCCAGGACATCAATTACTTAAGAATCCTCTTCTTAGACTAAGATTCTCAGGGACTCACTCACTAGAGTTGTGAGGAGTACATGATAGCTCTACACTACCTGGCACCCTGAAGCAGCTCTTATCAGTAACCACACATCTGGAGCCTCCAGCATAATGTTGGGTATGTACAGCTGCTCAAATGGGATAAACCTCACTTTGTCAGCTATACACTAAATCTGAGTACCTTACACACCTTTGGGAGTGTCTGAATTCATCTTTTTCTCTGATATGCCAGTCTCAAACTTCTGCCATAATGATTTCTGTATATTTTCCCTTAACTGGAATGCCACAAAGATGTTTATTACATCACTAATGATGTGGTCCCATAGAGAGAAGAGGACGAAAATCAGAGCATCTGTTAGAGAGAAACAGAATTGTGTCATAGGATTTATAGTCAGCAAAAGGGAACAAGACACCCTGTTAGATTCCAGGAAACATTTAGAAAATAAACTATCAAGTGATATTTTATATGTAGCCACATTAACAATGTGTTGAGACACACACACACACACACACACTTATGTATATATAAAATCTGAGATACTGAAAGATAGTTGGTAGACTTGTGTTTAAATTTTTATTAGATTTATTAGTTTATTTTGGGTGTGCAAGTGCCAAGGCGTAGATGTGCACGTCAGAGAACAACTTGCAAATCCATCGTATGCTTCCACCATGTGGGTTTTGGGGTCAGAGTATCAGGCTTGGCAACAAGTGTATTTACCTGCTGAGCCATCCTACTGGCCCTGAAGGTGTGGTTTTTAAGTGTGTAACTCCCCACAAAGCAGCCAGCAAGGCCACTGCGGGTGCATAATGAAAGTGAGCATGTGCCTGACTCTTGATTCAGGTGTCAAGGCTCATGCAGTACATTTTCTGGGGAAATGAAGGCTGCTTCTGGGTTTTTCCCATTTTCACAGGCATGAAAATTAGTCCATGCTCTATGTCCCACTGACCACCCCATTTAGGTCTGCTAAATAGACCAATTTTGTTTAATTCAAAAAGAGGAAATCATAGTGAGTTAATTTGATGGAAATGGGTACAATTTTTTTTGTTCCATTAGGAGATATGAACTTACAGTTCCATAATTTGCTCTAAAAAGCCTTCCAAGCTCAGGCAGCTATGTAAACGAGAAGAATATCAGCATCATGGGTCTTCAGTATATAATGTTGAAGCAGAACAAAATTATCCTATTATGAGAGATAAGCATGTTGATACTTTGTTTATAAAGAAATTTAATCTGGGCAAAAGAAGGATATTCTTGCAAGAAGATACATTTAAAGTATTTCTCTCATAAACTTTAATGTTGGAGGCAGATTGGATGGTGTAGGGGTAGGTATAAGGCAAGCACTATTATGATATATATATATATATATATATATTACGATGGGTCTGTGAAATATATAAATATATATGTAAAGCTAGGAAGTGTTGGGCTCTAGGGGATGTAAAGCAGAAAAATAAGTTGCAATGGTGCTTAGTAAAGATGAAGGAAGAAAGAAGAACTTTGAATGAGCGCTGGATCCAGGGAACACAGTGACATCCTAAAATGACAAATCCCCACATCTCCAGTATCCTGCTCTGAGCTCATATGCGGAAAAGGTTTAGCACAATGCCTGGGTCAATCAATGGACACATGGAGGGTGACCGATGAACAGTAATTAACATTCTGACTCAGATCTTTTCTTTAGACACAAAAATCAAAGCAAAGAGGGACATGTCAAGTACCTTGGCTAAGGTTATACATCTGAAAACATTAGGGGTGGCCATCATCCCACCCTTCCTATTTACAGGGAGCTGTGTGCTTGTCTCTGTGAAAAGTTTTTTTTTGTGTGTGTTTTAAATTTTTGAAGAGAATTTCATACACAAGTACTCTCTCTCCCCTCCAAGTCCTCCTAAGTATTCCCTCAAATCCACTATCTTTCATTACTATTGTTACACGTACACATATGGGTAATATGTATGAGTGTGTATGTATATACATATATTTGCACATGCACATGTACAATGTACTGAATCCTTTTAGCACTGTTGGCATGTACATGTGTCCAGGACTCACCACTTGATATTAAACCTCCTATGAGAGAGCTTGTCCCTGAAGGAAACTAATTCTCCCTCTCTCAGCAGCCATGGAAGCCCTGTAGCTCTTCTCTAGGGGTGGGACCATGTGAAATTGCTCCCACTTACATTGGCTGTCAAATGATCTTGTCATGATGCTAGTCTTATTCGGATAACCACATTACTGAGATTTTTTGGATGCATCGTCCCTGTCATGTCTATGGGACACCATCTAGCAACAGTTGCCCTAGCTCTCTTGCCCCTACAGAGTTTTTACCCTTATGTATGTGATTTTCTCCAAGCTTTAGGTGCAAGGACTGCACTGTTGCAGATGTATCACCTAGAGTTGCGTATTCCACAGTTTAGTTTTCTCTACATTTTGACCACTTGTGGATATGTGTAATCTTCATCTGTTGCAAATGAAGCTTCATTAATGAGAGTTAAAAGATACACTTTTCTGGGGGTGTAACGTTTAGCATTTAGATACAAAAATTACACTTGCTCAGACATGTTTGTGCATGTTTTCTAAATAGCATCTATAGGAGATGATAGATCAGTGGCTTGGAAATTCATCAAAGTGCTCAAGAGCAAGGTCAGCAGATCCGTGCTAGTGTTGTACCTTATTCAAAATACATCAGACCTTTGATGGTCTCATACCTTGCTCATGATAACATGCCACAGTTTGCTGATGTCACACCTTGCTTATGCTTCCACAATTCCTTGCTGGTGTTGTATCTTACTCATGGTACAGCAGTTCCTAGCTGGTTTTGTACCTCATTCAAGTTCTGGTAGATCCTTGGTGGTATTGTACCTTCCTGAATATACAGCAGATCTTTATTGAGGAAGACCAGCCTAGAGTCTCAAGCCAACTAACTTTTGAGCTCAGAACCCTTGCTGCTAGATAATGTCACCCCAAACTACTTGATTACTCATTGGGCTCTAGTATAGACAGGGAACTCCTGGAGGGGAGAAACGGTGCCCTTTTAGCTTATATTCCAGGAACAACTATGAGAGTTAACTCCAAAGTCTCTGCTAAATAAAAGATTGAACAAATGGGCCAGATGAAATGGTACCAAAAAGGGAAATGAATGTGGTTCTCAGTCATACCTATGAACAGTGTGATCATGAATGAAAAATGCATATTTGATACTTTGTGAAACGCTTCTGATCATGCCTCTATCTGCCTATAAAATTGCTGGTACTGCTGTGATTTCTTTGACTCTCTATGACCTTCATCCAACGTGACCATTTCTTTTACTACATGATATTCATGTGTTTATTGTAATAGAAAGAGTAAAAAGTAACCTGGGCGATTCTTGGCTAAATTTGTCAGTTCACCTGAAAGCCATGGTAATGCCTAGTCACCGTTCCCTCTGTGAAGACCATATACACAATTATTGGGAACTTAGGCTTTCAGTGTGTGACACATACATGCTCCTAAGACAGCAGAGAATATGGTTCTTGTCCTTACAGCTGTCACAACTTACTGCTAGGAAGCAGACATTTAAACCATGTGACAAACACTGTCTTGAAGCCTGTATCTCAGGGAAGCACACAGGAAAAAGTGCTGGGTCCAGCCGAATGTGTTTCTGAGGGACAAACTGGACAATTTAATGGCTGAATGCCTAGGCTTTGCCCTCAGAGACAGTGGGTTCAAATCTCAGGTTGCCTATCTGTCAATCTTGTTACCTTAGGCAATTTTCTTCATGTATCTGTCAATAAAATAGGGATAATAGTAGTTCCCAACTCAGAGTCTGTTGTTGGAAGGAAAGTGACCTGTATATTGTACAGCAAAACTACATAAAGGTTTCATGTTTTAGACAGAGTTGGAAGTTGTCAGAAAGACAAAGGAAGGTTTGTCTGCAGAGGATCTTATCAGCAAAAATGGCAGTGTGGAAAAATGGGTGCTGGTGTGAAGGTTTTGGTACTCTGATTTTATGACCAGTATAAAAAAATATATACACACATCATTATATTTTAACACACACATACACACACTCCTGAGCCCAAAATGTAATAACCAATACACTATCTATGCTATACTCCACTCCCTCATTCTATTCCATTCTACTTTGTGGTATTTTCTTTCATTATTTGAAGTGGAAACTTAGAGGGTCTTTGGAAAGTCAGTTGTGTTGGATGGTGTTTTGCTGGGGCAAACATGTGAAGGGGTGTTTCCTGAAGTGGACACAGGTGAAAGGCCAAGGCAGACTCCTGAAGGAATGTTTCACTGAAGCAGACACAGGAGAAAGGATGTTCTGCTAAAGCAAGCATGTGAAAAGACACACAATGAAAGATTCTTTGCTAATGGCATACATGCATTGGTCGACCTTACATTGCATAGTTGAGCTCTATTTGTCTGGACTCTATAGAGAGAAATGCACCAAAAAAGAAAAAAAATTCTGGTAGTGTGCTGCAGTTTCTTGTCACTTCTGAGGAATCAGGCTGATTGGCAGAGTGATGTCAACTGAGATAGACTCATGAGGTGAAGCAAGACATGTGCTGAGGCAAGACCTGTGATGTTTGGAGGGAGTATAAATAGAACTGGATGGACAGTGATGGAGGCTGAGCTAGACTTGCTTATAGAGTTAGCTGTGCCACACGTGTTTATCTTCCATCTTTGCTTCACTGAGAGGCACAACTGAGAACTTTTCCTGGCGTTCCTGCTAGCCCTGGTCCCTCTTGCTGACTTGTGCTGAAGCTGAGGCCTGGCTGTCTCTGCTAGGAAATCCTACCACTACTTATTCATGTTTGCTATGCCTACTCTACCAAACTGGACTGTTAGTGCATCTGTGAGCTGTTTGTGAGTAGATTGAGCTGCCACTGCTGCCTCCCATGAACTGAATTGCTGATTTCCAGACATCACAGACAGGAGTTGCTCCAAAGAGACCTTTTTAAACAGATCCACTTCCCCTGTATCTTTTCTTTTCTACTACCTCTGGTGGGCGGTGGGCTACATGGGAGGTTCAAGTGTTTAAGAACCATCATTAAAAATAGAGTTTGAAAAAAATTAAAGTTACAATTGCTCCTTTCCATGCTGATTTCTAAAAAAGCCTGAAGTCAACTATATTGATATCATTAATCCCTTACTGGTGCAACCCTCACAATATGGAAAGTCAAATTACAGGATACATAGAGTACTGATCATTTATACTGTTTTAGTGCTGGGCATCAAAATGGGTAGTGCCCCAATCATTCTGTGCTTGGTCGTTGGCCCTACCAAGAGTTAGAGTATGTTTTTGTTAAATTTTTGTTGCTGTGATAAAGCACCATGACCAGAAAAGTTGGAAGGCGTGTTTCTTGGCTTATAATTTCTGTGGGATAATTGCAGAAAGCAAGCATAGCAGCACCCAGCAGGCATGGCAGCAGGAGGAAGGAGCTGAGAGGTCATATCTTTTACAACAGGCAAAGCAAAGGTAGGAAACGGGAAGTGAGGTGAGGCAACGAAACCTGAAAGCTTATCCCTCAGTGACATGCTTCTTCTGTCGAGGCCACACATCCTAAACCTCCCCCAACAGTAAAGTGACCAAGTGCTCAAATACCTCAGTCTAGAGGGCCTGTTTCTCACTCAAACAACCACAGAGTGAATCCTGGCAAGGTTGAAAAGAAACCAAAAGTCCATTTTCTGAAGTTCCTCATGAATCAAGTTCCAGTGGCCATGAGCTGCGGCACCATTCTGACTGGTTAGTGTGTTCAGGGTCAAAAAGTCGCCCTGCTGGCAAAACACAGGATGGCTCAGCAGAGCTGGACTAGAGGGAGGTAGGGACTTATGCTTTGATGAGAGCAGTAACTGCTAGATTCTATTATGATAAACTTTACAGTAAATTACACACCTCATCCTAAAATGCAGGCTTTCTCAGAATCTTGGATTCTATCCTATTTACAGCTGCACAAAGATTTGGCTGGGGGGCCAGAGAAATCTCAGAGTCTCAGGGCAGCATGAGTGGATTTTTCTTCTAACTGGAAGTGCATTCAGTAGTTACAGTATTAGAAAGGCTTGTCATGATGTATTTTATTTTTAACAAGTGATTTGAAAATATTATGCACACGATCTGAACCCTAACCCATGGGAAATGATTTTCCATAAATAGGAATGTAATGCATTTGCTGCAATGGTATGAAATTTAGATGGCCACCAAAGAACCTTTGTTAATAAAAAAAAAAAACTCTCCAGCAGAAATATGATTGTAGGGACTATTTGTAAGCATTTCTCTTTTCTTGCATATTAGAATTTAGTAGCAAAACACATTAGCGGTTAATGAGTGCCTGCTATATACAAGTGATTTTATAAATGTCATGAAGAAAGATGCGTTCATAACCCATCTTCATTCATCTAATTTGATAAATTAATGGGGTTTCCATTGTTTTGATAATACTATTGACTGGTATCTATAGCATAAAACCATTAAGAATAGGAGACTTCTCTTTAAGACGCTCTGAGAATATTGAAGGCTTTCTCTCATTTTTGGATGTTAGCTTTGAAGCTTCAAATATGTCTGCTACATTTGGAATACCCAGAGAGGTCAGGAAATTACTTAGAGGTTATGGGAAAGGCCTTTCAATGGAAGGGATAGAAAGCACACTGGTATAAAGAGTTAAAACTAGAATAATTGACAGGAAGGATTAAACTGGGGTTGGGAGGAGAGGGCAGGTTATAGGAGGGAATCCAAGGAGAGATAACTAATGCTAAAGACTTTGAAAAAGTTATATGGATACTGACTACTGTACTTTCTATGTACTCTTATAAAAAAGAAGTTACCCCAATGACAAGAAAGAATTCCTGGAACATCAAGAATCTAGGAGAGATGAACAGGAATATCTCTGTGCTATTATGCACATGAGTCCAGGTCTTATGCAGATTTGTGGGTCATCTGCTCTGCTGACTGGTAGGATGACCTGAAACATTTACATAGAAATTCCCATGGCTAAGTCACACTCCTTACCAATGATGGCATAATGTTTGAGGATGAAAGCCAAAACTCAGGATATTTTAATACTCAGGTAGTGCAAATGTGAAGCAAAACTAGACAGCTGTGGCCTACACCCTTCCTGATATCCATTTTGAATTTCCTATACTGTGTCTATCCCCCAGACTCTCTAGCTTTTTCTCCTAACCTCTTCACTTAAAGGTTCTCCTCATATAGATTCTTCTATGCAAGCCCTAGACTCCACACTATAGCAAAGAACCAATTAAGTGGGCTATTTATAGTCCCCCCTTTTTTAAACCATAGTGTGGTGGTGGTGGTGGTAGTAGTGGTGGTGGTCGTGATGATGATGATGATGATGATGATGATGATGATGATAATGATAATTCCTAAATTGCCATGCTATTATAAGAATTAAAAGAGATAACATAGATGGCAATCAATAATCTTGTTAAAATATTTGTGGAGTGAATGAAATAGTGTGACTCCTTTTATACATTTCCTTTAAAACAAAATTAAGTCAACACAAATCTGACTTCAGGTATTAAACACAGATTAAACATTCATTTTTAAGGATACATTTGTTTTAAATTTAATACATGGCTTATGAATAACACTATAAAGAATCTATTATTTGAAATACTAATATAGATATCTATGCAGGGGGAAAATAATTGAGGAATTTTATCTTCTGTGACAAAGGGGAAAGGGCCATTTAAAAATATCACTTTCTCCCCTTCAGACAGTGTCGAGGTAAGCCACAAGAAATTCAAGTTCACATGAAAGAGCCACAATAAAAAATGCAGGTGGTGTGAAACATTTATAAGGCAGAGCACAGGCAGTATGTAGGGCTGAATGTGAAATGACATTTTTGGCATAAAACAGGTCTCCCACAGGCAGCTTTGAAATTTCCAGAAAAGTCTCAAAATGACATCTTTCAAAATGAACACTCATCAAATATGCCCACGTTATTACCTCAAAATACTTGGCTAATGAGACAGGCTGAAGGGATAGCTAAAAATAATTGACCCCAGATTTACAGCTGAAAATTCTTTTTTAAAAAATTAATTAATTAATTAAAGAAAAAAGAAAAGAAAAAATCCAAACAATTTTTTTTAAAAAGCTATTAGAGGGTACAAGCCTAGAATTAGGCATTGGCAACTATTTAGCAATTAAATGCAAACATTAGGACATATCTCACTCAGCCTAGAAAAATTGCCAATAGCTTTTTATTCACATTTCCAAATTGCTTTACAAATGACTTGTTGTCATTGTCCCTCCTGTAAATCTTATTAGACTTATAAAATGCCATGGTTTCAAAAGTGACATTCACCCCAAATACCTAATGAGATGTTTGCCTTGGTACTTCACTAGATTTGGCATAATTCTGTAAATTAGTAAAGGCAGGTTTTGGTGGTGGTTGTTGCTGTACCCATTCTGTGGATAAAGACATTGAGGTCTGGAAATGTTAATAGTGTGCTCAGGTACTCCTGTCCATGTGTTACAATATCTCACTAAAGAAAATGGAGAACATTGACATCACTTGTGCAAGAGTAATCAGGAAGGAGATGAAAACATGAAAAAGAAATGGATGTGTACTTGAACAGAGATCATGTGAGACATGGGATGCAATGCAAAGAATTGCTTATGGATGTTGAATCTTAAAAATGGGATACAAATTGAGTATACAGAGTCATTTCAATTAAAAAAATATGCCGAGGAAAAGATTCAAAAGAAAATATGTTTTGCTCTTTGTTTTACTACCATTTCCCAGCTTTCTGCTGTACTCATGTACTACTTTGGTAATTGATGATGATAGTTAACTTATTAGTTCAACTTTTCTATTGAGCATCACTCCTATGCTCGTTGTTCAAACCCTGAGGTTGGACAGTAAAGAAGCTAGAGAAGTGCTTGCATGTATAACTGCAAGCCTACTTTCTAGAGGTGAAGTGAATAATATGTAGAAAATGTGTCAATTGATCCATAGGAGAGTAAATAGTTCAGGCAGTGGTAAGTCTAAAGGTCTAAAATATGATGGTATACTTGCCATGGTGATGGTGAGAAAACTTGAATGTGGCCGGTCTACCTTGGGCTTGAACTCTGCAGCCAGTCCCAAACCACCCAAAGGAGGCTTCACTCCCAGGCGTTCTATCACTCCAAGGATCTTATGATCAGGGGTAAGTAGAACACATCTGTTCCAACACCACTGGGAGTAACTGGGACCAGCAGGATCCAGGAACACAGGAACCCTACCCAAACTGTGGCTTGGGTTCCTTCCAATCTGCACCTTGGGTACCCACAGGCCCCAGAGCTTGATCACACTAGGATCTCAAGGTCACAGAGGCAGCTTGACACCCAGGAACTCTGACACACACAGAATGTCAGGATCACAGGATCCCAGAATCACAGGATCATAGAGACAGCTAGACTTTGAGGAGTTCTGACATAACCAGGATCACAGGAAGGATGAGTTTCAGTCAGATATAGCCAGGGTGGGGAGCACTAGAGAAAATCAGATGGTGTGAGGCAATAGAAACCAATGTTACTTGGCATCATTAGAACCCAATTCTCCCATCATAGCAAGTCCTGGACACACCATCACACAGGAAAAGCAAGATTCAGATCCAAAATCACTTCTCATGATGGTGATAGAGAACTTTAAGAAGGACATAAATAACTCCTTTAAAGAAATACAGGAGAACACAAGTAAGCAAGCAGAAGCCTTTAAAGAGGAAACACAAAAATCCCTTAAAGAATTACAGGAAAACACAATCAAACAGGTGAAGGAAATGAACAAAACCACCCAAGATCTAAAAATGGAAATAGGAACAATAAAGAAATCACAAAGGAAGACAACTGTGGAGCTAGAAAACCTAGGAAAAAGAGATGCAAGCATCACCAACAGAATACAAAAGATAGAAGAGAGAATCTCAGGAGCAGAAGACACCTTAGCAAACATTGACACAACAGTCAAAGAAAATGCAAAATGCAAAGTGCTCCTAACCCAAAGCATCCAGGAAATCCAGGACACAATGAGGAGGCCAGACCTGAGGATAATAGGTATAGAAAAGGTCAAAGATTTCCAACTTAAAGGGCCAGTAAATATCTTCAAAAAAATTATAGAAGAAAACTTCCCTAACCTAAAGAAAGAGATGCCCATGAACATACAAGGAGCCTACAGAACTCCAAATAGACTGGACCAGAAAAGAAATTCCTCCCATCACATTATAATCAAAATACCAAATACATTAAATAAAGAAAGAATATTAAAAGCAGTAACAGAAAAAGGTCAAGTAACATATAAAGGCAGACCTAACAGAATACACCAGACTTCTCACCAGAGACTATGAAAGCCTGAAGATCCTGGTCAGATGTCATACAGACATCTAAGAGTCTATATAAACTAAGAGAACATAAATGCCATCCCAAAACTACTATACCCAGCACCCAGCAGAACTCTTGATTACCATAGATGAAGAAAGCAAGATATTCCATGACAAAACTAAATTTACACAATATCTTTCCACAAATCCAGTCCTACAAAGAATAATAGATGGAAAACACCAACACAAGGAGGGAAACTACACCCTAGAAAAAGCAAGAAAGTAATCTTTCAACAAATCCAAAAGAAGATAGGCACATAAACATAATGCCACCTCTAACAACAAAAACAACAGGGAGTAACAATCACTTTTCCTTAATATCTCTTAAGATCAATGGACTCAATTCCCTGATAAAAACACATAGACTTATAGTGGATATGTAAACAGGACCCAGCATTTTGCTGCATATAGGAAATACACATCAATGACAAAGACAGGCACTATCTCAGAGTGAAATTGGAATACAATTCTCCAAGCAAATGGTCCCAAGAAACAAGTTGGAGTAGCCATTCTAATATGAAATAAAATTGACTTTCAACCAAAAGTTATCAAAAAGGATAAGGAAGGGCATTTCACACTGGTTAAAGGAAAAATCTACCAAGAAGAGCTCTCAATTCTGAACATCTAAGCTCCGAAGGCAAGGGCACCCACACTCATAAAAAACTAAACAAAACAAAACAAAACACCAAAAAGCTTTACTAAAGCTCAAAGAATGCATTGCACCCCATGCAATATTAGTGGGAGATTTTATCACCCCACTCTCAGAAATGGAGAGATCATGGAAACAGAAACTAAACAGAGACACAGTGAAACTCACAGAAGTTATGAACCAAATGGATCTAACAAATATTTATAGAACATTTTATCCTAAAGCAAAAGAATATACTTTCTTCTCAGAACCTCATGGTACCTTCTTCAAAATTGACCTTATAATTGGCCACAAAACAGGCCTCAACAGATATGAAAAGACTGAAATAATCCCATGCACCATATCAGATCACCACAGACTAAGGCTGGGTTTAAATTCTAACAAAAACATTGGAAAACACTCACACATGGAAACTGAAAAAATGATCTTCTTAATGATAACTTGGTCAAGGAAGAAATAAAGAAAGAAATTAAATACTTTTTAGTATTTAATGAAAATGAAGACACATCATACAAAACCTTATGGGACACAATGAAAGCAGTCCTAAGAGGAAAATCATAGCTCTAAGTGCCTCCAAAAAGTAACTGGAAAGAGCTTATACAAGCAGCTTGACAGTACACCTGAAAGCTCTAGAACAAAAAGAAGCAAATACACCCAAGAGGAGTAGACTGCAGGGAATAATCAAACTCAGGGCTGAAATCAACCAAATAGATACAAAAAGAACTATAGAAAGACTCAACAAAACCAGAAGCTGGTTCTTTGAGAAAATCAACAAGATAGATAAACCCTTTGCCAGACTAACCAGAGGACACAGAAACAGTATCTAAATTAATAAAATCAGAAATGAAAAGGGAGACATAACAATGGAAAACATGGAAATTCAAAAAATCATCAGATCCTACCACGAAAGTTTATACTCAACCAAATTGGAAAATCTGGATGAAATGGACAATTTTCTACACATATACAAGGTGCCAAAGTTAAAACAGGATCAGATAAACCATCTAAACAGTCCCATAACCCATAAAGAAACAGAAGCAATCATTAATAGTCTCCCAACCAAAAAAAGCACAGGACCAGATGGGTTCAGTGGAGAATTCTATCAGACCTTTAAAGAAGACCTAATACCAATACTCTTCAAACTATTCCACAAAATAGAAACAGAAGGTACACTACTCCATTCATTCTATAAACCCACAATTACACTTATACCTAAATCACACAAAGACCTAACAAAGAAAGAGAATTTCACACTATTCTCCCTTATGAACATTGATGCAAAAATACTCAATAAAATTCTTGCCAACCGAATCCAAGAACACATCAAAATGATCATTCACCACGATCAAGTAGGCTTCATTCCAGGGACTCAGGGATGGTTCAATATATGAAAATCCAGGAAACTGTGGAAATTCAAAAAATCATAAGATCCTACTACAAAATTTTATACTCAACCAAATTGGAAAATCCGGATGAAATGGACAATTTTCTAGACACATACAAGGTGCCAAAGTTAAAAATATGTATACCTAATCCATTACATAAACAAACTCAAAGAAAAAACCATATAATCATTTAATTAGATGCTGAAAAGCATTTGACAAAATTCAGCATACCTTCATGTTAAAAGTCTTGGAAAGGTCAGGAATTCAAGGCCAATACCTAAACATAGTAAAAGCAATATACAGCAAAACAGTAGCCAACATCAAACTGAATGGAGAGAAACTTGAAGCAATTCCACTACAATCACTGACTAGACAAGGCTACCCACTCTCTTCCTATCTTTTCAATACTTGAAGTTGTACTTGAAGTTCTAGTTAGGGCAATTAGACAAGAGAAGGTCAAAGGGATACAAATTAGAAAGTAAGAAGTCAAAGTATCACTATTTGCAGATGATATGATTGTATACTTCAGTGACCCCAAAAATTCTACCAGAGAAATCCTAAAGCTGATAAACAACTTCAGCAAAGTGGCTGGATATAAAATTAACTCAAACAAATCAGTAGCTTTCCTCTACTCAAAGGATAAACAGGCTGAGAAAGAAACTAGGGAAATGACACTCTTCACAATAGCCACAAATAATATTACATACCTTGGTGTGAGTATAACCAAGCAAGTGAAAGATCTATATGATAAGAACTTCAAGTCTCCGAAGAAAGAAATCAAAGAAGATCTCAGAAGATGGAAAGATCTCCCATGCTCATGGATTGGTAGGATTAATATAGTAAAAATGGCCATCTTGCCAAAAGCAATCTACAGATTCAATGCAATCCTTGTCAAAATTCCAAATCAATTCTTCATAGAGTTAGAAAGAGAAATTTGCAAATTCATTTGGAATAACGAAAAACCCAAGGCAACAAAAGCTATTCTCAACAATAAAAGAACTTCTGGGGGAATCACCATCCCTGACCTCACACTGTATTACAGAGCAATAGTGATAAAAACTGCATGATATTGGTACAAAGATAGGCAGGAAGATCAATGGAATAGAACTGAAGACCCAAAAATAAACCTATGCGATATGGTCACTTGATCTTTGACAAAGGAGATAAAACCTTCCAGTGGAAACAAGACAGCATTTTTAACAAATGGTGTTGGTTCAACTGGCAGTCAGAATGTAGAAGAATGCAAATCGACCCCTTCTTATCTCATTGTACAAAGATCAAGTCCAAGTGGATCAAGCACCTCCACATAAATCCAGATACACTGAAACTTATAGAGGAGAAAGTGGGGAAGAACCTCTAACATATGGGCACAGGGGAAAAATTCCTGAACAGAACACCAATGGCTTGTGCTAGAAGATCAAGAATCGACAAATGGTACCTCATAAAATTGTGAAGCTTCTGTAAGTCAAAGGACACTGTCAATAAGACAAAAAGGCAACCAATAGATTGGGAAAAAATCTTCACCAATCCTACATCCCATAGATTGCTAATAT
The DNA here is from genome assembly GCF_008632895.1 of Mastomys coucha. Taxonomy (NCBI): domain Eukaryota; kingdom Metazoa; phylum Chordata; class Mammalia; order Rodentia; family Muridae; genus Mastomys; species Mastomys coucha. The sequence continues at coordinate 63,548,813 of NW_022196900.1, read as the reverse complement.
CTAATATATGTAAAGAACTCAAGAAGTTAGATTCCAGAGAATCAAATAACCCTATTTTATTGGGGTATGGAGCTAAACAAAGAATTTTCAACTGAGGAATATCAAATGGCCAAGAAGCACCTAAAGAAATGTTCAACATTCTTAGTCATCAGGGAAATGCAAATCAAAACAACCCTGAGATTCCCCCTCATATCAGTCAGAATGGCTAAAATCAAAAACTCAGGTGACAGCAGATGCTGGCGGGGATGTGGAGAAAGAGAAATACTCCTCCATTGCTGGTGGAACTACAAGCTGGTACAACCCCTCTGGAAATCAGTTTGGCATTTCCTCAGAAAATTGGACATAGTATTACCTGAGTACCCAGCTATACCACTCCTGGGCATATACACAGAAGATGCTCCAACACGTAATAAAGACACATACTCCACTATGTTCATAGCAGCCTTATTTATAATAGCCAGGAGCTGGTAACAACCCAGATGTCCTTCAACAGAGGAATGGATACAGAAAATGTGGTACATTTACACAATGGAGTACTACTCAGCTATTAAAAAGGATGTATTCATGAAATTCATAGGCAAATGGATAGAACTAGAACTATCATCCTGAGAGAGGTAACCTGATTACAAAAGAAAATACATGGTATGTACTCACTGATAAGTGGATATCAACCCAAAAGCTCCAAATACCCAGGATACAATTCACAGACCATATGAAGCTCAATAAGAAGGAAGACTAAAGTGTGGGTGCTTCAGTCCTTCTTAGAAGTAGAACAAAATATTCACAGGAGCAAATTTGGAGATAAAGTATAGAGCAGAGACTGAAGTAAAGGCCACACTGAGACTGTCCCACCTGGGGATTCATCCCATATACAGTTACCAAACCCAGACACTATTGTGGATGCCAAGAAGTGCTTGCTGAAAGGAGCCTGATATAGCTGTATCCTTAGAGGCCCTGCCAGATCCTTACAAATACAGAGGCAGATGTTAGCAGCCAACCACTGGACTGAGCGCAGGGTCCGTAATAGAGGACTTAGAGGAGGGACTGAAGGAGTTGAAGGGGTTTGCAACCCCATGGGAAGAACAACAATATCACCCAACCAGACCTCCCCGAACTTCCAGGGAGTAAGCCATCAACAAAGGAGTACACATGGCTCCAGCTGCATATGTAGCAGAGGATGCCCTTGTCATGCACCAATGGAAGGAGAGGTCCTTGGTCCTATGAAGGCTAGATAGATGCCCCAGGGTAGGGGAATAGAGGTTGGGGAGGTGGGAATGGATGGGTGGAGGAACACCCTTATAGAAGCAGGGGGAGGGAGGATGTGATAGGGTGTTTCCAGGAGGGAGGGAAACTGGGAAAGGGGATAACATTTGAAATGTAAATAAAGAAAATATCCAATGGGGGGGTGACTTGAAGGTAAGCTGGGAGGATAGGACAGAGCAGAGCACAGGGCCCCAAGAAATCATTTCCAGGCAGGAAGCATCAAGGACAGGAGGCCAAGGTAGGAAACTGTTCAGGCAATAGACAGCCTACAAGCCACCAGTATCACAGAGCAGAGGGGGCAGGGGCAGAAGCAAGAAGTCAGAGTAAGCTGGACCTCATGAGGGGTGTGCAAATCACTCAGGCTTCATTTAAACATTGTAGGAGCACTGGAATGTTTGAATGTGTTTTGGCCCAGGAGGAGGGTGGAGAGTTTCCTTTACTTTACATGTTGTAAGCGCTTTTGATTGCTCTGCAGGAAGCAGTTTGGAGGAAGCAGGAGCAGAGTCAGACAGAAGTCAAGGGGCCTGGGTAAGTCCCAATCAGATAAGACAAGTCAGTGGTGTGGTCGGGATGTGGATGGAGATGAGGAGGAAGACCTTTGTCTGAGATGTGCTAAGGTGATCTTGCTGTTGACTAGGTTGTATGGCCGGGGGTCAGCTTGTTTGGAGGGGTTCTTAAGAACTCTGTTTAGGACAGGCTAATTTCTGAGTGGACAAGGGCATCAGATCTGGGCACATTTTTTGGGGGGAAGATGCTGAAAAGCTGGGTGAATAAAACTCACCCAAATATAAAGTTAGAAGCCAGTTCTGAGAAGTGGGAGTTTAACTGTTTTATTAAAGAACGTGGACAGAGGGAAAAAAATATCAATTCTAGGGTAGATAGCATTTATGCCTATGTGAGGCCAGTGAAGATGCCTGATAAAATGTACAACATTTTCTGAAAAAGTACTGGCAGAATCTGAGTGTGACAGATGACTATTGGGTGGGACACTGCCTTTTATAGCTTTGGCCTGTTTGAGTTCACCTACAGGCACAGGTAACTGGGCTTTGGTGTTTGTGAGATAGGGAAGAGGGCAGCCAAGGTCAAAACCCATAGCTATAGCTAAGCACCCCCAAACATCCTTTGATTCTTCCTATTTCACATTTGACTGATACAGGTTGACATTCTAGCTCTGTCTCCTGGAAGCTGAGCTCCTGAAGATGGAGAAACCTCTGTTTGTATCTCCTTGGTCCTACATGTCAAAACAAGAGGCCAGGGTGGCAGGAAGGAGACATGCTTAAGAGCTTGATTTCAGGAAGGCCATAACATTTTTACTAGCTGTGTGAAGCTGGTTAGTTTCTTTCTGAGATTGTATCTCTTTCCCTGTCCCTGTCCCTTTCCTCCCTTTCTTCTTTCTCCTGAAAAGTTACTAGGATGACTGAATTAGTTGATACTTACAAACTGACCAGTAGAGCACAAAGCACAGTGTGAAATAAGGGAATTACTAGAACCGTGCTTTAGTTTTCCATGGTCTGCTGCTTTCCCTGACCCCTGACCCCTGACCCATCCTGCTCTGAGTATGATGTGATTAGAATCACCAAACTACAATAGGCTTCATGTGAGATCTTTGCTCTTCTGCCATCCACCTAATTTTATCTTATATTTTTTTTTACAAAGAATACATGATTTTAAGCACTGGTCTTTTAGTTTCTTCTCTCTATGAAAAGATGATATTAATACTAAACCAAGTAGGTGGTTTGTGGGTCACTGTGTAAGCACGTAGCCCTAGTACAGCTGTGGTGCACCGGGCAAGCCCTCCTGGCTACCATCATGACTGTGATACTCCTTTTCCTCTTTCTGTTAGTGTGATTGATATAGGACTGTGACAAGAACATCTTAAGGGGAAAGGGTTTGTTTTAGCTTCCAAGTCCATGATCTGCCCTATCACCATGAGAATGTCAATCCAGTTTAACACCATGGGGACTTCAAGCAAACAGGAATCTAGAGAGAGAAAGGGGGGGAAGGAGGGAGAGAGAGAGAGAGAGAGAGAGAGCGAGAGAGAGAGAGAGAGAGAGAGAGAGAGAGAGAGAGAGAGAGAGAGAGAGAGAGAGAGAGAGAGAGAGAGAGAAAGAGAGAGAGAGAAGGAATATGTGCATGCATACCAGTGCTCAGCTGGATCTTTCATGCAGGACCCAGCTCATGAAATGGTGTCTTCCCACTTCAATTAACCCACCTAAGAAAATCCCTCACAGATATGCCCACAGGACAGCACTCGAAATCCAGACAACACTGTACTGAGACTCTCTTGCCAGATCATTCTAGATTATGTCAAGTTGACAATTAAAGCTAAGCATCACAGTGATGTGACAGAAGCCTTTTGTAAACTAAACTTCTGTGCACTCTCGGAAGTCCTTGTTGTTTTGGAGTGACTTATGGCTCCAGACATAAGGCTACATTGCTGTAATCCCTTTGCCTGAGGTCTGATTCTTCAGACCCTGCCTGCCTCTCATAACTATACCTCTCTGCCCACCTCCTGCTATTTACCACACCTCTCTCCTGGTTCCAGTTAAGTCCCTCCAGAGACTAAAGGAGCTGCTGATTGGGCCGGCATGCTGAAGAACTTGGGGGAGGGGTTTTGCCTCCAATATACTACCTGTTGGCTTGTAACAAAGAGTGGATTAGATGAAAGATGGCTGAGTGATCACACCTCCTTGTCATCTAATTTTTAAGAACCTTCCACGTGGTTAAGGTATGATATGGCTTACCAGTTTCCCGACTCCTTATTCCAGAAAACCCATTCTTATTGTTGCTGCTGGCTGGCAGCACATTGCAGTGTGACTTCCTGTCCCTTTTTCTTCAGGGCTCTGTGACCACCATCTACTCTTAGATTGGTACCCGACTCACCCGCTCCTGGAAGTCTTCCCTAATTAGTTGTTCTTTGGCTACTTGTTCATTCTTCAAACCCTCCACTCATAGGAGTAAATTTGGATTTATAAAACACATGTATTAGGGTTAATTGCTTGTCACACCAGAGGATCCCTCACGATTGCTTTAAGTCATGCACTCCCAAAGCACAGTTAAAACACGGGCAATTTGCAAAAATTTGATTAACACTCAGGGGCTCTGGGACCTAACTGTTGCCCACATTGAGGTCCAGGCTGGTTTTAGTCTATTTGAATGTACAGCTGTTAACTTTCTTCTCTGGTTTATACAGTATACTGCCCCCTGCCCCCATTTTGGATTTCATGTATGTCCCTCAGAAGGAAAGGACACTGACTCTTTTTGTTTGTTTGTTTTGTTTTTGCTTTTTGTCTTTTCTTTTTTTGCTATGAAGTCATAGATGCCCTGGAACTTGCCATGTAGACCACTCTAGCTTTAAACTTGCACCAATCCTCCTGTGGCAGAATTGCCAACATGTACCACCAAGGGGACCCTGACTTGAACTTCTGTTTGTTACCTCCATGGTAGAAATATGGCAAAAAATACACTATATACCAAATGGCTATCCTTGGTGAGACACGGAGGGGCTTGAATACCAATCTGGTTTTTGACAAGCAGTACTGTTCATACCTAGTGTATTGTCAAAATTGCTCTACACCATGGAACATGAACCACCTAGAATAGTAGTCAATCATACACAAAGAAGGGACCCTAGCAAGACTTTACTCACAGTAACAAGGACCTATGGAACTGAACATGGGGAGAGTGCTTTTGGAAGTGATTCTTTTCTTGTGTCTTCCTTGGTGCCCTGATTCACAGATGTGGCTGAGCTGTGGGTGTAGCAATGAAGTCCAACAGAGGAATATCGATCCCATCAGGGGGTGGCCTTGAGAAAGGAAGAATACAGAAGCTGGAGGTGACAAATCTTCCTGAGACAGTGTTGGGCAGAAACTTGCGATAGTCTGAGTCACAGACACCCACAGAAGGAAAAACAACAACAGAAGAGAGAGACTCTTATAGCCAGGAGCTTCATAAATAGGGAGATGGGTGGCTAAGGTGGGGTGCAGAAGACTCTAAGAAGTTAAAGAAAGGTTTTATCAAGAGGAGTATAGAAAATGAAGAGGGGTGGTAGTCTAGATGTAGCCCAGACTCAGTCTTTAGGGACATTGTGGTGAATACAGCACTTGGAGGCCAAAGACCATACACAGGTGGAGTGCAGGGTTGTCCTTCCTCTTCCCTGGCTAGGGAAGGTATAATAGAAGCTCTTAGCGCATGCTCTTTTATAGCCTTTAGCTTCACGTATCCTTCATGGCAGGATTCATCTTTGACCTGTCTTTACACTGCACATTCCATAAAGCCTGGTTCTCTGGGTACTCCTGGTCCTTGAGACTGTGTGAACTACCTGCAGGGTTCATAGCAATTATTCAAAGTCTTCCTGTTGCTTCCAGTTCTCTTTTCCTGCCACACTCCCCTCCCCAATCTGGCTCCAGATATTGAAGAGGATCCTCTCCAGGTTTGAAAGATTCAGACTTGCCTACATTCTCTTCCACCCCATACTACCTTCTCATTGTTAACCTACTGGTTTAACAATGCTAACAACCTGCTGTTGGCCTTATTTTGCCCACTTCTTCATTATCTTTATTCAAACACACACACAAACACACACACACACACACAAACCAATACACACCAATAAAAATTGATGGCATACATTCATTCTCCTGCAGATATTACCCTTCCCATTTATAGTACATCATACACATTCTCCTAGACTATAGTATACAAAGACTCTCTAACACCTTTTATCAGCTCGATTATATTCCACAGTGAATTGTTATAATGTAGTTAACCTTGCTATGGTGATGAACATTGAGGTAGTTTCTTTTCTTTTGCTATTATAATGAATATTGTAATAGGCATCCTGTAATATGTACTCACAAGATGAATATTTTAGTGTTATTGAAAACATCTAGTTATCCCAATGAGTGTGTTCATATGTAAGTATAATTAGACAGTCTTGGAATGGAATCATAGAGTCAACTGGCACGTACATTAAAATTTTTATAGGTACTGCACCATGAAATTACATGAATAACATTTACAGCTGGGCTTATCTACCACTCACTGGGTGATAACTTTGGGAAAGGTTGTTTGGTTTCCAATCTTCTGTTTCCCAGTCAGAAGACAGACTCTGTCTGTGGTTAAGTGGAGAAGTGATAACCACATGCTGCTTGGCACAACCCAGAAACTTACTGAGTCATAGTCCCCTTATTATTCTACTCTTACATAAACCAAACCCTAAACTTATAGTTAGCAGGAAATCCTGCAACCAAGAGCACATAAGAGACACCTGTTATATTTTAAAGCCTCCAAATCTACAACCACTGGGAGAAGGGTCAGAATAACTGTTCTCAGTCATTTTGTATCTGATGTTTCTATCCATACTTATTTTCCTCTTAGGGCATTATCAAGAAGATGTTACTGGCCTTTCTACTGTGCATAGATCATTTGTATGGAGACAGAGGTGAGACCACAAAATCAACAAGCAAACTTCCAATGCCAGGGTCTTGCAGGTTGAGAAACACAGCTGGCTCAAAAAGAAAGCTCATCTCTCTTATCTCGGTTGGTGGCTGATCATCACTTGGTTGAAAAACTACCTTCTTATAGAGATTGACATTAGTACAGGTCTAGGACACTGCAGATAGGAAAAATGAGTCTGGAATATCCTCCTGAGTGATGAAGTATTAATCCCTCGGCTGCCCATGCTGACTCCATATCTCCCATCATGCCTGCAAGCCTCTCTTATAATGAGCGTGTTCTGTTCTGTGCTCCAATTACAGGTATATCTACACTTAACTTTCAGACTTTATGTCTGATTGTTGGTTTTCAGGAATGTCTGACCCAGGTGCAGGCATATGACACTAGTTGACTGGGACAGAATTGTATAACTATGTTCTTTCTGTTGGTAAATGTACTACACATTGCAATGAGACAAGTTTTCTCCTTTATTTAGAATACCTTCCCTGAAAATGCAACTAAACTAAAAGTGTGAGTCATAAGCCATGTGTGGGAGTGTGGGAGAGAGTTCAGAGAATATTCACCTAAGGTGTGTGAATGTTTGTGTCCCATCCACAAAATTGATACATTGAAATGTAATCATTGATGTGATATAATTAGGTGGAGTACTCCTTTGCAAAATGGTTAGGTGGTAAAAGTAGAGCTCTTCCAAAAATGGCATTTGTACACTTAGGAAGAAGTTTCAGAGAGTTGACTTGTCTTGTCTACCATGTGAGGACATATTGAAGAAAGTTTTGGCTGTGAACCAGCAAGTAGGTCTTCAGTACATACAGGCTACTCACTTTGATCTTGAGGTTCCTAGTCATCTGAACTGTGAGCAATATATTGTTGTTGCTTCAAAGGTATTTGTGCTGAGGCATTTTGTAATGGTAATAACCTAAACATACTAAGGAACAGCACTTTAATTTATCACTGTATTCATTTACCCAACAAGCATTGCTTTGTCCTAGAAGATGGAGATCTCAGACCAGCAGTTGGAGACTTTTGGTCCATTGTTCACTTTATTACCATGTTCATTTATTTACCATGTTGCATCTATACTTACAATTGATGATCAATTCTATATGACCTAGTTTTCTATGATAGTATTTTAGATATATACAAATGTGTGGGTTTCTTCAAATTTTACAGCTCTAGGACTTTCTGAAACTTAGAAAAAGAAACATAAAATATTATGTGATTTATTTATTCTAAACCCTCTCATCAAATCCAGAAGGTTATAATCTTAGCTTTCAGAATAGTAGACACATAACTAATAACTGGAAATGACACCATGTTTCTGATATAAAATGTTATTAATTTCACAAAAAGCCAAACTCTGCTACCTGTGCTGTGGAGATAGTGTCTAAAGAATGCATTTGGATTTCAAAACAAGGCTGAGGCTTTGGGCTACATAGCACACTCAAGGTGTGAGATGATTGCATAGAAATTCATAGTTCTTGGGATAATAACTGCAAATAGATGTTTAGTTAGTTTGTGTCAAGTATAAAGTAGAGTCAATAGATATTCAGACATGGGTGTTTTGTAACATTCAGAGACCTGTGATACTGAAGAGGTTTTTCTCCTCCTACAGGAAAGATTTTTATTGTAACAATGGCAAAGGTATAGAGACTCTGGACCCATATGGCCTGGGTTCACTGGGCTAGAGTTGGGGGATGGTAGATGAATGATACAGTACTTCTCTAGCATATGCAAGGCTCTGACTTTCATCTCCAGAACTACCATACTCCCAAACACAGAAGTCAGATGGTTTTGGCTTCATCTTCTGACTGTGTTCCTTTACAGCTTTATGAATTTGTTTCTCAGCTCAGCTCACTCACTGCTAGTGTAAAGTAGAGATAACAGTATCTTCCTCACTGAGTTGTTAAACAACAGCACATCCTCAAAGCATACACTTGTCCAGTACAGCAGTTGTCATAGAGCAGGAAGAAATAAGTGAAGCAGAATGTGGATGAAATGAATTCAATGAATATTAAGAGCAGAACTGAGAATTGCTTCTGAGGAGGCTCTGTAATGCACCAGTGGTTTAGGATGAACAAAAAGATCTCTGTGTGATCCCATTTGCACAGCACAAGGGTCACTACCAGAGAAGGAAGAGGAGAAAAAAGAGGAGGGGGAGGAGGATAGGGGGGAGGGGGAGGAGGGAGGGGGAGGAGGAGGATGGGGGTTAGGGGAAGATATTTGTAGAAAGAGAGGTATAGTTTCCCTACTGGTGTCAGGTCTCTGTCCTGGCTTTGAGGAAAATAGAAAAGGAGTCTTCACATCCTTGATTAGTCAAGGCTAGGAGAGGGAGGATCATCAACTACAGCTTCAAAGCTATGGGAAATTCTAATTGGCAGAGAAGAGGGCTATATTTGACCAGGAAGGAGTGACAGGACAGCAAAAGCTGAGAGGGTTGGAATGTGAGTGACATTCTGCCCTGGGAAGAGGGCATGTTGGAAGAGAGAAGGGGAAGAAGAAACTACCAAAGGTTCTCATTTCAGTTTGAGGAAGGCTCTGGTTGTAGACTCAGGGATCTGTGCTCCTTCTAGGTGATATTGAAGAGCCACCATCAGTGGACACTAAATGTAGAAGAGGCACAAAGAAGCCACTGAAAGCAGTGGAGGCATGAGAAGTGGAGAGTGCCAGGCCTAGACTTGGGGGATCTAGAGATCTGCTGTTGCTTCTGGAGAAGCTATTTAAATCTACCTACTTCTACTTCTACTATGTTTTTCCTAATAGTTCAAGCAGTGAGTTCTCAGCCTCCTGCTCCAGTGGCCACACCTACCACCAGGCACCTCCTGCTCTGCTTTCTTCACCATTGTGGACTCTAACCCCCTGGAACAGTAAGTCAAAATGTAAAATGTCCTTCTTCTGTAAGTTGCCTTGGTCATGGGGTTCCATGACAATGACGGGAATGTAACTAAATGCAGCCCCAAGCTCACTATCTTCACTTGCAGCTTTTGCATGGAATGGATGCCCATTTTTGTTCCTCAACTTTTCTAGGAGACACTGAGTTTTTTTCCTTTATTCTACCCCCCTTTATTCAGGCATTCGTCATACACAGAATCATTATTAATTTTCATGTTCACCCTTGCTGTGTAATGTGGTCTACAGACCTGTGTTGTCAATAGCAGCTCATGTCACACTCTGGCTGGCTTCCTTTGTTGGGCAGCAGGTACACAGTGTTCATGCACTATGGTAGACTATGGAACTTTTTATCACAGTAAAATATATATTGCACAAACATATCATTTTAACCATTTCGAATGCAGCCTGATTCAAGAGGCTATTGTGCAACCATTGCCATCTACCCCAGAACTCTTTCCAAACCAAACCTCTGTACCCACCCAATACAAACTCTTAATTCCTCTCCTGGAACCTCCATCTCACCCCTGTGAAGGACCCCCCCTGAGAGCCTAATTGATCGAGGAACCCTCCATTCAAGGATATTTAGAGACTTTTTTATGACTGGCTGAATTCATTGAGAAAAAAGTCTTTGTCAAAGTTCATTCACGTTGAGCATGTATCAAATTCTTATCCGTCATAGAATACACATATCCCTGTGTGTTATGTACATGCCATTTGCTTATCCAGTCATCTAACTTAAGCAAGTCACTGCTTACTATCTTATCTAACTAGCAAGTTACTGCTTACTATGAACGCAGTGCTAGTAACTACTGTATAGGGCTGGATTTCATAGCATAGTTTTCTCCACACTCTCAACACCAAGTACACACATCCTGGAACTGTGAGGAAGCTGTGAGAGTACTCAGGGGAAGGGACAGAGCGAGAGAAAGCAAAGCATGGGATAAAAAGGGAGGGATGGTAGACTGATGCAGTCACAACTCAGACACAAACACTCTCCTTCCCACTGAGGCAGTCACCACACTGGAAAAGCCAAGCACTCCCTGATTGGGCAGTTGTGTTTTCCAAAATCGGCATGGCCCTCTGCTTGTAATCAGAGGCGTTGTGGATATTTCTGCTATCTAACTGAGATATCCCAATGTCTAATCTTCAGCTTTGTCATTTTAAATTTCTTTCTGTGTGTGAGTGTGTGCATGAGTGTGCATGGGTACTATGTATGTATCTATGTTTGGTATAAAGATTAAATATCAGTATATTCTATGAAGGCTAAAGAGCTATACAAACTGTAGAGATTTCAATTATTCCACAGAACTTTTCTATCTTCCATGTTTCAATTATAATAAGTCAATTAAAATCCATAATGGAAAGGAGACCAGAGACTCTGGGAGGACTTTCTTGTAAATTCCATTTCCAAACCTAGAGGCAAAGACTGTCAAATTGTTAATTTTTCTTTTTATTCCTTTTCTTTTTTTCTATCCTTCTTTTTTTTTCACTCTAATCACTCTGATTCTATTGAAGTTCTGGATATTCTATTTGGGCTTGACACAGTCAGTGAAAATATTAAGCTTTTATAACACCAGAAAGTGCTAACACACAACTGCAGTAATACTTCAGCCACAGGCGACATTTAAAGAATCCCCAGCTACATAATCACATTAACATTTAATGTGCCCAAGTTCAGCTTAAAGATGTTTTCCTCTCTTTTGCATCTCTTTTGCTGATGGGGAAATGCCAGTGGAACTGGAGAATCCCGTTTGTGCTTGTGATAGGTCCCGACAGAAGAGGGAGTCCTTCAGCCCCTTCCCCGTGCTGGCTGTTCCTTGAGGTAAACACAGCCTGTACATGTGCACAAACATCTTTTATCATTTTGCACTCTTTATAGGTCAGCCAGCTTGAGTTGGAGACACAGGAGAGTTCCGGGAGAAATTCATTACTGCCACTCACTCTGGTTTTTCGTCTCAATATAATTAAGCCTGGCTAATTGTCTATCATGATTAAAATCATGCCAATAACAACCTTGTTCTCAAGCCTGGCTGTGCTCCAAACTTGTTAATCGTTCTTGTTTTAGAGTAGGTCATTCTGTACCTCACTTCAGCTGTGAAATTCCTTATAAATAACATGCTTAGATAATAAGATCATTCTTGGGTGACCAGGAGCCATCACCATGATGACAAGAGTTATGGCTACTATAAGGGATAAGAAAACCAAAACTTAAACTGTTTTTCAACAACCTGGAACACTGGGCTGAGATTAGCATGGTGCCACTGGAGGAGAATGAAAGAAAATGGAAATGAGAGAGAGAGAAAGAGAGAGAAAGAGAGAGAGAGGAAGAGAAAGGAAGAGAGAGACAGAGACAAACAAAAACAGAGACAGAGAGAGGAGAGACACACACATAGAGACACAGAGAGTGACAGAGAGAGACAGAGACAGAGACAGAGAGACAGAGAGAGGAGAGACACACACAGACACAGACAGAGGCAGACAGAGGGACAGAGAGACAGGGGAGAAAGAGAAAGAATATAGAGGCAGGAATAAAACATCTATGCAAATGATGGATGCCATCGAAATAGGTTACTGGAGTTTGTAAAGCTGGATTTAACTTGTACAAGATAAAGTGAACCCAGAGCCCAATGTGAATTGATACAGCTTCTAAAAACACAAGCTTTGCCTAGATTAATTGAAATTCATCATCTCATCTTGCTTAAGAGGCATCGGTTACAAGGTGTACTAGTCTTTCATGTGCCTCAATGAAAAGCCATGACAATACTTTCTTGTCACTTATGTTTTTATTTTAGACCCACCGAGAAATCCCTCAGATGTGTTTGTATCCTTTATCATGCTGCCCTTGTTTTCCTGTGTTTTCTTGCCCCTCGGAGTAGAAATAACTTTTCATTTCAAAGCAGAATCAGAGTGTAATCTTTCCTGAAGCTCTTTAAGCTGTCAGTCAAAGTGAGTGGATGCTGTAGTGGCAGTGGCATAACTCGGTCAAGAGATGGTGATGTGAAAGGCTCTGGCCAGCTGTGCTGTGCCAATGAAGCTCATTGCTCTGAGGTCAGCAATTCTGGGATGCATTCTCATATCCCAGATATTAAAGTGTGGAAAACTATGCAGATTAGGGTTTAGGAAACATGACACAAGATGGTGAAAACATTGCTTTCCCTAGTGGTGCTGAGTCTGTGGGTTATATAAGAATCTCAGTTTTAGGTAGTAGCCTTTCCCATGCAAGGTCCTTCCTGTCTTATTAAGGCTTCCCTAGTTCCCACAAAACATTGCATGCGGTTCTGCTTACCCCAGTGTCAGACAAGGCCACCATCCTTACCAAGTCCACTCTGAAGTTGCATAGTACTCAGGAAATTGAGTCTTTTCATTTCTGTCCCGTTAGCAATTGGTTGGTACCAATACCAACACATAGTAGGTACATAGTAGACAAGGGAACCCATGAAAGGAAGGAATCATTATTGTACTATGGTGAACTCAGAAAAACATTCTATTTTCTCTTTTCAATTAAAATTCTGAAAAATATTATTATGATCTAGATAATATTCAAATGGTCTTATTTCCTGAAATAAAGCATATATAGCATTCTTGTCATTGTTACAGTGTCCCTGGAATTGAGATTTCTGACAGTTCTTCATCTGCCCACCCACTTTGCACATGTATCAAAGGTAGACCTTGCATTGTAACAAAGAACCTGCAAGGCTGGTCAACCTAGACTAACTCTGCCATTTGGCTGTTCAAGGGCACATGAGCCTATTCTCAGATAAATAGATCTATATCCTGAGGTAGCTGTGAGGGTGAGATGTTCAGGAGAAGAGTCTAAAACAGGACCCAGGAGGCTGAAAGTTCTAATAAGTTCCAGATGCAAGTTTATGAATTATTTTACACTCTACAAAGACCCTTCACCATATTTTGGTCTTTTGGCCAGCACACCCATCCTGAGTTAAAACTTCTAGGTACAAACCCTGAAACAGACTCAGGTAGAAAAGCTGCTTGCCTAAAATCACAATGGCAAACAAGAACCTTTCACACAGTTCTTTTAAAAGCACATTCATAACAAATGGCCTTTAGATCTAGAACGAATATTAGAGACAATCCGATGAACTCTCATTCATCTGTGTAAGAAAACTGGGGATGGAAAGAAAAAGGACTTTGCAATGGGCATTACTTAGAGGCTGGTGTTGGATCCCTTAAAGTTGGAATCTCAATAAAACATGCTTGCTCCTGTATGTGTCATGCAAAGTGCTTTCTAGCACTGAAATATGAGTCTTCACAGTTCCACTCGAACTTCCCACCCTCCTCTCCAGCCTGCTGTTGTGGTAAGAAGGCTGTCTCCCTGGTCTACAAGAACTCTTAGCTCTCATTCATACCAGGCCCATCACCTTTCATGATGCCTCCCACTCATCCCAGATAGCTCTCCTCTCCATTTCTTCCATATTTTTTCCTTGTAATTCAGGTCTCTGTTCAAATGTCCCCACAGGCCAACCTCTTCTATTTTAAAACAACATTTTAGATACTGAATGAGAGAGCCTAGCACACCTTAACTTTCCTCCACCCACAATACTTAACTGTTCTTCTTTTTTCATAGAAACCATTATTTCTAACAGTATACACGCATTTATTTGTTTCATTTAAACACTAGGGTAGGTGCTAGGAAAACAACAGTGGGTCACAGAGACATTCTGCTCCATCCTCATAGAGTTTCCAGTCCAGTGGTGGATACAAACACTGGTCAAATAGCCATGAAAATTCACCATGGTGGGAAGCATATACTTGCAAGTGAATTGGTCTTGAGACTCTGGGATGTTTCCCCTAAAGAAGGAACTTTCTGTGCACACTCTGATAGTTACGAAAGCATTGATGACAAGTTTATGTTCCAATAGAAAGGAGTGCTTGCCTCATACCTGCAACAAAGAGCAGTGATGGAAGGGGCCATGATCACCAGGCCGGGGAGCAAAAGTCAGACCATGTAGAGGTTGTTAGGAAATGGTGAAGATGTCCTTCAACCTGCCAGACACAGGAAACTGTTGAGGACTTTAATCAGAGAAGAGATCAATCAGTCCATATGTGTGTGTGTGTGTGTGTGTGTGTGTAATATATATATATTTATATTATACATACATATGTAATATATATTTACATTATACACACACACATACACACACACACAGACACACACACACACACACACACACATATATATATATATATATATATGTTTGATATTGTGTGGAAGGTGTACTGGAAGGGAAGTATCATATCATAATGGCAGTCAAGAGATAACCACAGCAGACCTAGAATGGAGATGGCAGCAGCTGGTGCTTGTGTGGAGAGAGTGGAAGCGGAAAAACTGGGTGTATCAAAACGAACTAAAATGAGAAGTTAAGGGCTTTGCTCAGGAATTACATGATGCTTGAGGGAAAGTGTATGGCAAGAGGATACCCAGATTTTCATTTATTTTTTAATCTAGGTAAACAGGATCTGATGCAGTAATAAATTGTTCATTCTAGAGGAGACCCAGTCAGGAGCTCTTTCCAATGTGTTGGATGCAAGAGGCAGTGGGGCCTACCTGAAGAAGTGAAGTGGCAGAAATGTGGATCTGATTCAAGATGACTGCACTGGAAATGCAATCTGGGTGGAATTTGATGAGTCTTGAGCCTGTACATGCATGGAATTCTGAGGTGTAAGTATATTGGGAATCAAAAAAGAAGAGAAAAGAAAAGAAAAAACACACACACACACACATCAAGGCCTGGGGAGATGGTTCAGTGGTTAACAACACCCGCTGCTCTTATAGAGAGAGGATCCAGGTTCAGTTTCTAGCATCCATATAACATCTCTCAACCACCTGTAATGTCAGTTCTAGAAGATCTAATGCACCTCTTCTAATCTCCATACATTCTTTCACATATGTGGTGCACTTAAAACACTCAGTCACGTACATATAGACATAAGATAATAAAACAGTTTAAATATTAAAAAAAAAAAATAAATAGTACCATTTAATAGTCAGTTTGAGAAGGTGTAGAGGGACAGGTAAGAGGAGTGGCAAACCAGGAGAATCGTGTCCCATGCAATGTAGAAAGGGAAAAGATGGACCTGACAGAGGGGTCTAGATGGGGACTGAGGCAGGCTTACGCCATCAGGGACACTTGGTGGCTTCAGCGAGGGCTTTAGAATAAAATGAATGCAGAGTGAAACCTGATGACTGTGCCGAAGGGAGACCAGCAAGGCTTGCTGTGCAGACAGAAACTGACCTTCACCAAGGCACACAGAGCACACTCCTCCCGTGTAATAGGAGAGCGAGGGCAGGGGGTGGACATTCAATTAGGATTGTCTGTCTAGTGGGAGGGGGTGAGGGAGTTCTCTTCTTGTGGATTTATATCACATGGAAAGGAGAAGGCAGAAACCTTTGCTGAGTCAGAGGTTAGGAAATAGGTTTAGAAGGAGCCAGGAATTGAAAGAAGAGTAGAGAAAGCTGGGAATATTTATTATAAGGAGTGATACATGGGTTGCACCATGGGAGTGGGTGGTAGGTAGGAAGCCAGTGCTTTCAAGGCTGGTCGTGAGGGGCCACTATATGCACTGGGATGAAACTGCAGTCACCTGTGTGGCTACTAACATCAAGTCAGAGAGGGGCTGAGTTCACCGAGGACTGCTGCTTTTCTAAAGGCATGGGCTGAGACCCAGAGAGGTGGGAGTCTGACTAACTAACAAGAGGGTTGGCAGCTGATTCTAGTTCAACTCACAAGCAGCAGCCCTATGAAGAGTGCCTTGCTCCTCTGTTACAAAGGGTAGTTCATGCTCTTCAGAGATAGGAGGAGCACCAGTCAGGTGTCAGCCTGGGTGGCACACTGAGGCTTTATCTTAAAAAAAAAAAAAAAAAAAAAAGGAAAACACAAAACAAAAAATTATGATGACAAAATATAAATAAAAATAAAAAGATAACACTCACTTCTCATTATGTATATTGCTTAAGTAGAATATAGTGTCTTTTCCCCTTACTTTTCATCTCTAAGCATCTGTTACTTTAAACATATCTCCAGGTGAAACAGTAGGAACTGATCAAATTGGTCCATGTCCATCCTCCACACTCCTGTGAGCTACACTGAGGAAGGGTCATGACTAATTTACACTTACGCTGCCAATGCCTGGATTGGTATTTTTCACATTGCAGATGTCTGATAAATGGTAAATACATGCATTATAGAAATGGATGCATCAGAGAACACTTAAACCAGGTAATTACCAGTAAGATATTTATCCATTCCATCTCTACAAATAAAAATAATATTCACCTCTATTCTTGACATAGATTTATAGTTTGACTCTCAAAATAGAACAGAGTGAAAATCAGACCAGGTCCTGAATGAAGCAGGCAGTCTTGGTTTTATTTTTGTTCTCATTGTTAAGTAGATGCAATTTATTCCCCTTACAGAGAATGAGAAAAAGAGGAAGGAACCAGACTAGATGGCTTTAACATTCTTCATTAGCATCCACACTGAATAAATTTCAACAACAGGAGCCTTAACACAGCTTTTGCTGTATCTGATGTACAGAGTACGAAGCCTGCCAATCTTGCAACATGTCTGGAGATGAAGAAGGTCAACATATCAGAAAATAAAATCAGTAGTGGAGATTTCAAAGAAATTCATCCCAAGAGTTCTTCTCAATGAATACAGTGCAAGATTGAAGAATTCAATTACATGAAAAAGAGCACTACTTTTTTTTTCCTTTTAATACTAGGCCCAGCTATTAGGTTTTTGTCATTGCTAACATGAAGGTATATTGTTAGCCATCAGGAAATCTCAACAAATTCATATATTCAAATCACAAGGGATTTGTGTGGTAGATGGATCTGAAGTCTGGTCTGCCTCCAGTTCCTCACTCAAGATTTCATTTATGCCAAAGAGAACCTTATTCTTAATCAGACACAGGAAAGTCCAACTCATTGCTACTAAAGTACTTTTTTCTTTGAGGAAAAAAATAATCTTTCTCTTGATTTGAATATTATTTGTTAGAGTGGGCAAACCAGGAACCCTCTGACAGTGAGGCCTTATCTACAAGCATTTGGGAAACAAGCCCCTTTGAATTGAGAGCGTTAATATACATTCCATCTTTTACCTGACCAGTTAAATTACTATTTGGAATTAAAATATAATTGCATCATTTCCATGTCCTTCTCCTGTCAACATCTCCCGTCTACCACTCCTTTATTCTCTCATATTAAAAAGGTATCTTTTTATTTATTTAATTGGTGTTACAACTCTCTTTCTCTCTCTCCCGTTCTTTTGCTCCCACCTTCTAAGTTTGTAGAAACAGTCTATTCAGACCATATGATGTTACTTGTGTGTATATGATCTCAGGGCTGACAACTTGGTATTGGACAAGCACTTGGTCATCCCTTCTCTAGATAAAACTATATCTTCTGCTCTTGTGCATTCCTTAGTTGCCTGTGTTATTTTGTTTTCCATGTTAGCATGTGTGTTGGTAGTGTCCTTGCTTGGGTGTTGTTTAGGCAATCATGGTCCTGAGACTTCATGGGTGCAGCTTCCCTGACATTTTTAGGAGACCCAACTTGACTGCAAACACCCTTTTCTTCTGGCTCTTAGAGTCATTCCACACCCCGTTTCCTGATTTTTCCCAAGCCAGAGTTACACTATAGTTGGTGTTGGGTAATACATTATCACTTGTTTTTTGCTGTTTTTTTTTTTTTTCTATAATAGTCTGTGATTTGGCTGTTGTTTTTGTTTGGGAATTAAACATGGGTTAAGGAGATATGATTGTGTGTCAAGAAGACAGGAATGGACTTGTACTAGATAATATTGGTTGTCAACTTGACTACATCTGGAATGAACTAAAAACCAAGGAGGTGGCCACACCTGTGAGAGCTCTTTCTTGGTTGGATTATTGGAGGTGGAAAACCCTCTCTATATCTGGATTTTTTGATGTCAGAAGTCCCAACCTGAATCTGGGCCATACCTTCTAATGGCAGACCACATAAAAGGACATGGACAGAGGGAGCTTTTTGCCTGCTTGCCCTCACTTTCACTGACAAGCTCATCTATCCCTTGTCTGATGCAAATAAAATATTCTTTGTTGAAGTGAGAACTATACTTATCCATTGGTATAAAGATGAATAATTAGGATGTAATTAGGAAATATGCTTGTTTAGTAAAGTGTAGGTTTTAGGTTCTCTTACAAGATTCATGACCTCAGTAGCTTTCAGTAGTTGGCTAGATTTCTATTACCAGGAATGATTTCATCATTGTGGAGTAGGTTTTAAATATATTATGGAGCTTTTGGCTACCATCAAGAAGAAATGAGTGCCACTATTGCACCCTTAGGATTATTGTGTCATGCTGGTCATTGTTGTGGTCCATAAGCATCATTGCTAAGTAGGACTGTTGATTACTTCCCTCTATTGGTACCTTGTACAGTACTTTCTGGTACTATGAAAGCTGGTATTTGAAGAGGAGGCTCTCAGGTCAGGTCTGATTCAAATGCTTTGAAATTTACAGTCTTGATCCTGTGTCTGAAGTGCATCATGTCTTCAGTAATAACATTTACTTTCAACCTTTGGAAGGCAAGCCAGGGCAACCGTAATAGAAATATTTCCCATGTGTGTCTGTTTGTGTGCACACATGTGCATGTGTCTGTGCCATAGCACACATATGTGAGTCAGAGGACAACTTCTTCTCCTTTACCACCAGTGTGACCAAATGGATTGAAGTTAAATCTTCAGTCGTGTTTGCAAACTCTTGCTCTGACTGAGCCACCTCGATGGCCTGGCAAGTTAATTTCTATAAGTTCATTTAAGAAAATAATGGTTTAGACTCTGAAACAAAACTTAATTTAGAAGCTGAGAAGCTGGGTCATGTAACCTTGGGTAGAGCACTTGCTTGACCTTTACGAGGCCTTGGCTTCAATGGACTCTCATAATTACATAGAAAATGTTCATTGAATCATACTGTGAAGTCATCCTTAATACAGACTAAAAGCTACAGGTCTCTGATTTCCTCGAATAGGCACCCCTTCCTAATGTGGCTTTGACATTCCTGCTACCCAGAGGCAGAAACTACATTAAAATGTCTTTACATGTTATGTATTTTTATTTAGTGTGTGCACTTGTGTATACCCACTTGTCATGGTGCATGTGTGGAGGTTAGAGGACTATATTAGCAATCAGTTTTTCTTTCTACCATGTGGATCCTGGTGATGACCTCTGATAATTAGACTTGCTAGAAATCAGCTTCAATTTATCAGTTGTGTTGCCAGTCCCATGGCCCAGTTTTAGAAGGATCTTGCAGCTTGTTTTCAGCAGAGACAGAACAGTGGCAGAAGTGATGTTTGATCAGGTGTAAAGATGAGTCCCGAAGAGGCCTTATGTTCTTGGCACTGTTGGAATGGTATCCAGAGACCACCATGGACTTGTTAGTCTAGCTCCTTGGAGAACAAAAGGTGTCACAGAGCTATTCCACTCTTGGTCAACACCAGTTGGAAGCCATATGAATGTAACCATTTAAGCCTTCCCACTCTGACAACCCCTCTATCCAAAAGCAAGTGCTCGAATAATCCTTTGTTAAACAGGTGACTAACCATTCCATCAATAATGATAAACATTAAATGCTGCTTTAAGCCATTTAGCCTGAGGGAACAATACACCCAAAATACTGTTTGATTGGGTAGAAATCAAATAGTAGATATCTGATCAGCCAAAGGCTGGGACCACCTGAGTTGTATCGTGATTAAATAAAGGTTCTCTTGTCCCACAATATATGTAATGTCCATATCAAAAGATCATACCTCAAAGGAGGTATCAGGAACATAATTCTCACTGAGAGTAGCCTGAATTTTTTTAAATGTGAAATCAAGTGGCAGAGACAATGTCAGAAGACACTGAAGCACTTCAAAGGCTGCGCATGGCAGAGCCAGTTCCTTCTTCCGAAATTGTTTTTGCCCTCGGTTTGTTCCTTATAATTCTGTTTTGGCTTCCTACTTCTACCCGAACCAACCATACATGATTTTAAAACACAGGTGCTCCAACTTGAGATGGACCTCTGTGCCTGTGTTTCAGTACCATCCCACCTAGTTCCCCATACCTTGCTGTTCTCTCCCCTAGGTACTTGTGGAGGAGAGACAGCCACTGTGGTAAGACAGTGAAAGAGTTAAAGCAGAATCTTTCAGGCTCAACAGAGATGCCCCACTATTACCATAAGCATACATATTCAATAGCCTACTTTACATGTGCTTGTTTACCTGTCTCTTCATAGAGACTGTTAAGTGTATGAGGTAAACTATGTTTATCCGAGACATTCCTCTCTCCTGGTCAGCTCTAATGCTTGCCATCAAATGACACTTGGAATTAGTATTTACTAAATGAGGAAGGAATGCCGTCGAGCAATGACTAGCTTCATGTTTCCCCTGTTCTGTTCATGCACCACACAACAACTCTACTGAAGAGGGTCTGACTTTGGGGCCTGAAGCCTCTTCTGAGAATGCTTTGATCTGAAGTAAATCCTTTCCCTTCTCCATGTCTAAGTTTCTGGGTACAAAGAGGAAATGCTAGAATTGTGAGAGAGTAATACAAATTAAGTGAAAAAATACTAAATAAAGCTCATTTGAATATGGTAAGAATAGGTGACACACATATCTGTGACAAATGCATCAGCTTTTGTCCATACAATTTCAAGAGCTAGGTGCTATTGTTTTTCTGACTCTGCAAAGAAACATAAACTCGGGATAGAACAGGCTAATTCAGCAAAGGAGCAGAAGCAGAAGTCAGTGTTCTGCTTGCCTCCCAATCCCACGTTCCTTATCATATAGCAATAATTACCTTTGATTACACTTGCATACGAAAGCAGCTACCATCATATATAAACGCTCTTCTCTTTCTCTTTGTTCCTTTTCCGGCAAACACTGTTTCTAAAGACTCCTATTGTAGGGTGATCATGAATGTCTCCCTAGGGCATTCTCTTGGAATCCCTTCTCTTTTATGGATTCAGTCTTTACTTTCTGGAGAAAAAAGAAATATAAGAGCCTCATTGTTTCTTATTGCCCAGGTTCTGAAAAATAATCACATTTTAATTACTCTCAGTGGAGCAACTACTATCTTGGTTTGGGCCCCTCAAATGGTTCTATTACTTCCTAATTTGTCTCTCTGGTGGGGGTAAGGAGGCTGCAATATAGGGCCCTCACCTTGTAGTCCAGGTTAGCCTTGCACTGATGGACATCCTCCTGCTTCAATCTCTCGAATACTGTGAATACTAATGTGAAGCACCGCACCCGGCTTCTTGCTTTTCTTTGTGTCACCCACCCTCATAGCTCCTGTCTATTATCTACACAGTATCAAAATGATCTGCCTATAACTCTGATATGACATAGTATGCCTCCTTTCCTTGTCCTTTGCTGGTAGGTCCAAGTTGCTTGGCAGAATAGACATTCAGTCCTCAGTAGAGGGCTGAGGGGTATTTTATTCTACAAGACATGCTTCAAACTGACAATGCCAAAGCAAAACAAAACAAAACATAATAAACAAAACCGAAAACAAAACAAAACAAAACAAAAAACATCCTCAAGCCAAACCAAACCAAAACCAACCAGTTAGCCAACCAAACCAAACCAAACCAAACCAAACCAAACAACAAACAAGGGAAATGTAAAAACTTTCATAACCACAATGATGGAATGCAATGGGGCATCTTAGATAAGATCCTGAGGCATAAAAAAAGAAGGAATTAGATAAAAGCCAAAAAAAAAAAAAAAAGCCAAGTAAAGTATGGGGGTTGATTACTAATAACTTATCAGTATGGCTTCATTGTGACACATAGCACATGAATGAAAAATATTGTTGGAGAAAATTGGGGTTGGCTTATCTGGGAATTCTATAATCTCCACTATTTTTAGTAAATATAGAACTGCTGTAAAGTAAGAAGCTTATTTGAAAACAAGTATCCATTATACACTAGGCACCCTGTAGAGCACTCTTCAATCATTAGCTGATCTAAATTCTCAGGACAACAAATGAGAATATTAAATCTCAGGGAAATGAAGAGATTTGCCTAAGGTCACACAGTTACTCTATCTTAGAAGTAGGCTTCAAGCCTGAGAGAACTTTCTGTCAGGTCTGAGGTCACGCTGCAATACCAGCTAGAGATCCAGAATGAGTAGGAATGTCCCTAAGGAGATGTGTATGTGTGTGTGTGTGTGTGTGTGTGTGAGAGAGAGAGAGAGAGAGAGAGAGAGAGAGAGAGAGAGAGAGAGAGAGAGAGAGAGAGAGAGAGAGAGGGAGAGGGAGGGAGAGAGGTCCCAGGGGTCTTATAGGAAGAAGGAAGAAGCTGGTGGAGGATGGAAGTGTTTGTCACAGATGTTCATGTGCTTTGATTTCTTCTGGGTTCCATGACTAACACATATCCTGATTTCACATGTTCCCAGCTTTGAAATGACCGAATTTCCCAAGCAGCTCCCTCTTACATAAAAAATAAGGTGTAGAACTACATTTTGTTTTCCAC
Organism: Mastomys coucha; assembly: GCF_008632895.1. Lineage (NCBI taxonomy): Eukaryota > Metazoa > Chordata > Mammalia > Rodentia > Muridae > Mastomys > Mastomys coucha. The sequence continues at coordinate 63,525,699 of NW_022196900.1, read as the reverse complement.
TCTGCTTTTGTTAGAGCGAGGCCTTCCAATATGCTTCTGGCCTGGTAACTTTAGCTTCTGGGGAGCCTTTCTTGATGCACCAGAGTCCTTCGGAGCCCAGCGTGGCTTCCGAGGTCATTTACTTTTGCACTGCACTGTTGGGAAATAAAAGTAGGGTAGAGAGTGAGGAGTGAGAGAGCACAGTGTATTCACCTTCTCCGTGACTCTCCTCTGAAGCATTGGTGGGCATTGTTAAAAATATTTAGAAGTGGAGCTTTGGAATGAAAACAAATTGCTCCTAATCAGTTCTGTTCATTCTTCAGTAATGTTTTGTCAGTAGATGTTGATACACCCACCCCATCTTCTGGGTATTTGATAATAAACTTTTCTACATGTAGTGAAGTGACCCAATCTCCATATACACATATAACCTAAGATTTTGTTCCCAGTCTGTCTGTTCTCTCTCTCTCTCTCTCTCTCTCTCTCTCTCTCTCTCTCTCTCTCTCTCTCTCTCTTTCTCTCTCTCTCTCTAAAATAGAATTATCTGACTTACTACCTTAGGAGCAATCAATGGTCATGTTGTCTTGCCATTGGCCCACTGGACTTCAATTGTCAACTTGAAACAGCCTAGAGTCTGCTGAGAAAGACGTCTCAATTGAGAGATTTCTCAGATCATGTTGCTCTCTGATTATGCCTGTTCTGGATTGTCTGGATTGTTAACTGATGTAGTAGGCTCCTGTCTGTTTTAGATGATGCCTTTCTCTATGTAGGTGATTCCAGACTATATAAGGAAACATCCACCTGGGAACAAGGCAGCAACAATGTCCCTCTGCTTTCTGCCTCAGTTCCTGCAAGTCCCTGTTTGGACTTCTCTTAGTGATAAACACCATGGTGTTAAAATCATAGCAACAAAAGGAATCTAGAAGAAAGGGCAAATTCTGGAGCCTACTTTGCCATTCCCAATCTTTCCACGGGTCTTCTATTGTAACCACCTGCTTAGCTGGCCCTTACCAGACTCCACAGCACTTCCCATGCATCCATCCTCATTTTCGCAGTTTTTATATACCTGGCTGCCCAGGTAGGAAACCCTGACATCATCTTGGGCTCATCCCTGTTAGATACCCCATTTCTCATCCCCATGAGATACCCCATTTCTCAATTCAGTTGCTTGTCCCTGCAGATTTCCTGTCTTCTCAAACTCCCCTCTCTCCTAGTCCATTGCTTCTGCCATATCCAAGCCTTCATTATATCTCCTGATCTTTTCAGTGTTCTCCTAATGACTCTCCTCACCTCCAGTCTCCCTCTTCTGTTATCCATCTTCCATTCTTCCATTGGTTTAATTTCCCCAAAGCAAAGCTTTACACATATAATCCCACTGATAAAAAAAACTCTTAAATGACTCCCTACTGCCTCCAGGATAAATGCCAAAGTCCTTAGCCTGGCATTCAAGGCCCTTCACCATCTGGCTCTAAACAACCTTCCCAGGATTACTACCTATTACCACACTCCATGAATTTGCTATACTAGCCAAATCAGTTAACCCATTACTGCAGGGATGGATGTACCATCTCTGCCTGTGTCAAAGAGTTTCTCCTGCTCTCATAGACATAATCACCCTTTTTCTGACATTGAAGGCAATGCCCTGCCTCCCATAAGCTATTTCTGGTCACTTAACCCCAACCAGTTATCCACTCTGTTAATTTTGTCATTACTTCACTACATATTCTGTTTCTACCCAAAATGCCATGATTAGAGACCACATAATCAGAAACAGGTGGATATGCTCAACAATTTTTATTAGGGAGTCTTTATTAAGCTCCAACTGTCTTTAATAGGAAGTAAGGGAGTGGAGGCTGGACTACGTGTGGATTCTGACTGTCCTACACACCGTGCATTTAGCACTGTCCTGCTTTGCAGATGCTTGGGGGTCTTTAAGTTTAGGCTTCTTGTTTAGATCGATGGGCCATCACACCAGACACACTGTCACAGGTTTCCCAGCTTTGTCCAGATGAATCTTTGTTGTGGTGGTGAATTCTAAGTTGTTCTGAGTGTGAGGAACCTTTACACTTCCTTTCCTGTCTCCCTATCCTCTGAGGATGCCTCATCCACTTTCATGTACCAGTGTACCCATCCATGCATCAGACACCAATCAACTTCTACCATAATAAATCAAAAATCTAATAAGTTTAAGAAACATCTGAGGAAGTGGTCAGTGCATGAGTCCAGTGTCCTAGCCTTGTGAATTTGGAATAGCAGGAGCAGACTCTGACCCATGAATATGTATTTTTTTAATTTTTTAAATGTTTTCTTTTATTGACAATACTTTTTTCTTATACAATATAATTTGTATGATATAATAATGAGTGTAACTTTCCCCCCTCACTCCTCCCAGTTATCCCCCCCGCCAGATTCACACCCTTTCTAGTTCTTATTAGAAGAGAAGAGGCTTCCACAAGACAACCCCCAAACATAACAAAAATGAAATGTAGTAAAATGAAGCAAAGCTATCATATCAAAGTTGAGCATGGCAACCAAACAGGAGGAAAAGAGTCCCAAGAATATGCTAGGACAGTGATGGCACAGAACTTATGGGAATAGCCAGCCAATTACTTGATTTGACTTAAGGCCTGCTCCACAAAAAAGAAACCATATCCTGGCACAATTTGAATAAACAAAAACCAGAGACTAGATAGCTCAGAGACCAAGGGTAAAAAGCAAACACTATTGATCTCAAAATAAATAAATAAATAAGGTATCAATAAAATGACTCCTAAGATTATGTATTTCTAAGGTTCTCGGGAGACTCTGTGAAGAGGCTGAGAATCTGTTGATATTTGGAGTCAGGTCCTTTGTCTCATTCTCTTTGCAGTCAGCCGGATACTCCGCCTGCTTGTGTTTCTGAAACGTTCCCTGAACCTTCTCACCACTGCTTTAGTACACTGATCTTTCTTCTGTCTTCATATTTTAACACCCCCCCCCCCCCCCGCTGAATTCGGTCCTACAAGAGCAGATATATCTGAATGTGGCGTTTGCTCTTATATCATGAGCACCCAGGATAATGCTTAATGCATAGATGATGCTAAAACACACTTGTTTGGGGAACAGATAGATGTGGCCAGAGGGCATGCGGATGCTGCTGTTTCCCTGCTGTTCCTCTGCGGCTGTCATAATAGAAAAGCTCACAATGTTGAAACTGATAGGCATGACTGTGGTTTTACTGGAACTTGATTTATAATAATCCCAACAAGGCAGCGCACTGGACTTGGCTCCCATGCTGAAACCTGCTGACCTCTTCTCTGTCTCTTTGTACATCACCTGTACCTCTCTGGCTAGACTGACAAGAGTATGCATTTCTTGAGAAAGTGATGGAATCTCATCAGCACATAAATGTATATGTAGATATTTCTGTGTGTTTACATATGAAGGTAGATATAAAATGAATGTGTGTATATCTAGTATACATAAATATATACTCATGCAGACAGATACAGACGCACATGTACATGTGCACAAGTATATACAGACAGACATGCATATATACTGTGAAAGATTATTCAAGAGTCTTTGGTCCTCATTTACCTCATTGCTAAAATCTCATTATAGGATGCTGTAGATGAAGTGCCTGGCATACTGCCTAATCTTCAAACAAATGCTTTGTAACTTGAACTGTCTCCCATCCATTTCCTTACAACAGCCCTTCCACCCCTGATGAGCTTCATCTGAGCTGACAAAGGACTTCAGTGACACCTTAAGTTGACTGAGAAGAATGTGGTTGAATGGAACCAATTCTAGAACTAGAGTCTGAATTCTCAGTCCTCTGTTGGGCTCATGGCTTTCAGGAGTCTGACTCCACATTTCTTGGAGTCAGCAAGTCCATGCTTTCTGTCTGTGTCCCTACACACCCCCATATCCGCGGCTTACCCTTACCCTAGCTGATGACCTCATCTCAGACTCTACTGGAAACGGAAGTCGCTGAGTGATCCACCATTTTTTTCCACACAAATTAAATGAACCTTTCCTCATTATCTGTACCTGTATACCATTCTTTTCCTCTCCTTCCATGTGTATGGGTTTCCAATGCTTCTCAAAGGCAAGCCCCTCATCTTTTGCATACCCCCTTTCTCACTTTCCACAGATCTTAGTTCTTTACACATACCATTTTCCTTTGAGATATTTATTCATCTGCTACATACACTCCCCTAGATCCCATTTAAAAAGAACAACAACCTCTCCTAGCTACTCCATCCACCACTGAATCACTGCACAGCATCATTGCAGGTCTTTCAGCTAAATGTCTCTTGTTGTCTCTCTACTCTCACTTTTTTATTTGTTTTTTTTTTCCCAGACAGCAGAAGTAAAAAAAAAAAACCCACAAATACAAAGAGGCAGACAGTCTTATACCTACCCCTGTGATTCACAGTGATAGTAATCTGAATTTAGCTTCAAGATTTTAAACACAAAGCCCAGTAGACACACTGTAATTCCCAATCACAGTTTGAACCCATCCCCAAGCTGCTTCTGTCCACACAACTCTGTCTTCCATGTTGCCAAATCCAAGGAACACCTCTCCTGTCTCATTTGATCTCACAGCAGAATTCCAAAGCCAGCCATGGCCTCCTATCTCAGCGCTTGTCTTCTGCCTCACCCTGTTCTTTGGAGCTCAGCTCAATCATACCTCCTTCAAAGAGGCCACTCATGACCACTTTACATAAAATAATGCCACCAGCAGAAGTGCTTAATTGCTCTATTTGAAACCACTCCACTTCTATCACAGACACAAATTCAATACATTTTTCTTGCTTATTAATTTTCTTGCTTAGTTTTTGAGTTTATGGTGGGTGACCTTGTCTTATTCACTCTCTTCCTGAAAACTTGATATAATGCCTTGTGAGCTACAGAAATTCAATATCATTTGTTGAATGAATTCTCACACTCTACCTCCATCCTCTGCTCTCTTGTCCTTTGTGTTTGGAGTGTCTTCCCTCTCTTTGACCATTTTTGCAAAGCTCATATGTCCATAGATCCAGTCACTATAGGAACTCTATGTGCTCTTTCCCAGAAATTGGTCATTTACCTGTATCATAATACTACTAATTAACAGCAGTTGGTCTTCTAAAATGATTTTTAAAAATTTGATGTGCATGGGTGTTTTGCTTACATGTATGTTTGCATATATGGTGCCCATAGAGTTAAGAAGAGGGTTTCAGTTCTACTGGAACTGCAGTTAGGGGTAGCTGTGAGCTATTATATGAGTGCTAGGAACCAAACCACAATACCTTGCAAGAGCAATAAATACTCAAAACCACTGAGCCATCTCTCCAACCTCATTAGATGATATTTTAATGTGTGCTTTATGATATGGACAGTGACAAGTATTTTTAAAATATTGGCTAACTCAACTTGTGTAGCCACACAGGAATTAGAGATTGCATCCTTTGTTTCATACACACCTTTGGAAATTTTAAATAACTTGCCTAATTTCACAAAGTAAGGAGAAAGTTAGGATGGAAATCCAAGTGCATTGAATTGTAAGAAGTATGAATATTATCTTATGTATCTGCCTCTTTCAACTTTCTTGAAGGCAGGAGATATTTATATAGCTCTTCTACCCACCCCCGAGGGTGTAGTCCCTTTCTAGATTCAAAATTGGTGATTAGGAAATATCTATGGAACAAGTAAATCTGCCACTTACAAATTTACCTGAACACTTTACCAATCAACTAGAAAATATTTTTAGAGGACCAGGGAAAGAACAATGGAAAGAAATTGAGCTGGATGGAACTAAGAAACAGGCACACAAAATAGCTAACAAGGGTAAGGTTGTAGAGTCTCAAACTTGATGTTTTTCACACAAAAGACAATAATGAGGTCATTGCCAAGGAAGACAGACATTATGTCATGAGGGATGCCAGTGCCAGCATCTACTCCAGAAGCTGCTTCAAACTGAAACCTGCCGCTGTTTGCTCATGTCCCTGCTCACACAAACAAAAGGCCTACATCTTGGAAACTGTTTTTGCTTTGTTTGTTTACTCAAGCTCAAGTTGTTCTCCATTTGGCAGCCAGTGGCACAGTCATGCTGGAAGCATCCCCTGGATGCCAGCATTCACTGGGGACTGCTGAAAGGAAATGGGAAGGTAACTGGGAAGCTTGGTGAAGGTCTGAGGGGTACCTCATCATTAGGATAGATATCAGGAGACAGTGGAGTCTGCAGGCTTCTGCCTGTTGGAGTGTGGTCCCTTTCCATGGAAGGAACAAACTGAGGCTCTCCATGCGAATACTCTGGGTAAAAGTGCATGGCCAGCATTGATTGGGGCTCTCTCTGCCATTTCCACATTAGGCTTGTTATTATATAGTCTCCTGTGCTCCTGACAGGAAAATTGGTGTTCCCATTTTTTTAGAGAAGATTGAGGAGGCATGGCTGCCATGATGATGTAACCGAGTTTAGTTACTGAGCTCAGATGTCAGTGCTGGTTTATTGGTTATAATATTATGCCTTTCTCGTTCGCATTCATATTATCCACGAAGCTCTTACACTTGCTACTTGGTTATTCCTCAGGGTTCAAGCAGCCTGTAGTTTAGAATCTTCCTACAGCCTGTTTCCTTTGCCTGACCATCTCGTTCCCTAAATTCTGTATATTCCCTTCATTCCTCACTTCATTCTCTTATACAATATCACCTTCTCACTGAGGCCCTCTCCCAAAGCCTCCAACCTCAACTCCCACACCTACCTTCTCTCTTTTTTGTTTTCTCTCCACCAAACATGTTACCTATGTAACCCACATGTAGATCTGTATTGCACATTCAGGGCAATATGGTTGAGTTTTCACTTGGTGAATGAATTCGTGCCTATCAGTAGTCAACAATATATTTTGAAATATGAATGTGCAATGGGTAAGTTGAGGTAATTAAAATATCCATTGCCTTGTGTTTGATTTATAGTGACAACAACTCCTTGGCATTGATTATAACAGGTGACTTAGAGTTCTCCTGAAGTGTCATAGGGAGGTAAGGATACAGTGCAAGGTCACCTCACCTCCTTGGAACCAGCAATGGTTAGTGATTGAACCCCAGAGAATTGTATAAGATTTGAAGAAAGTTATTTGTACTAACAGACTTGAAGGTAATCTCAGTACTCAGTGTGTGTGTGTGTGTGTGTGTGTGTGTGTGCGCGCGCGCGCAGGCGCGTGTATGTGTGTGTGTGTGTGTGTGTGTGTGCGTGCATGCGCACACATGTGCACATGCATGTTTCCTAATACTAAGTGTGTGAATTATAGGGAATAGTTTTGTTCTAGAAGTCCAAGAGAACTGGACGCTCAGCTTGTTGGGTGTTGGGAATTCTTGTCTGTGGGCCACCATGCCAGACAGATATAGATAAGAGAATTTGACCTCAAACACAGGACATAGAAGAAGACATGTCCTGACCTTCATGGTCTTTCTCAAGGAGTTCAGTATCCCTTCATGGTCACTGAAATGATGAATCTGCTTTCCTTGCAATAGATTAAACCAGGAATATTTCTTTCCATCCTTCCTTACCTTTTTTCTAATCAGCTGGACATCTATTAGGGCTTTGCTAACCCTAATAGATGGCCATGTTCTGTGACTAGGTCCTAGCAGTTAGAGTTGGGTGTATAAAATATTTTACTCAGCTGGTAAAGGTGCTTGCAGCCAAGACTGATGACTTGTGTTTGATCCCCTGGTCCCACATGGTTGAAAAGAGAGAGAACTGACTGCTGGAAGTCAGTTTTGATGTTCATTGCACATATCTACCCATACCCGCAGAGAAACACGGACACACATAGACACACACAGATACACAGAGAGAGAGACAGCATCAGAAACACAAACATATAGAGACATACATGCATACACAGACAGAGAGACACACACAGACTAAATAGATAAATGTAATACAAATATATCTCACTGATATAGAGTCTGTAAACTCTACCACGAAGAGAAGAGGAAAGACCTACACAATTAATAGATACATTTAAGAACTGTGGTTTATACTATGTGGGGCTGAAGGCTGGTGGGACACATTGAAGAGAAGTTAAGGGAGCTTCGGGGGAACATTTGCAGTCATGCGGACTCATGGGGAAGGCTATTTTCAAATACCAATGTTAGGCTGGAGCCAGAGGATAATTTTAAATCCTAAAGTTCTTAAAAGGGGGGTGATGGGGCTTATTACTCAGAAAAAGGATGGGGGGTTATATAGAAGATACAACAAAGACATGGGGGGTGAGTCTCCCAGCTCACACGCACAGAAGCACATATTCACACCCTACAAGTTAACTGTCATTCCAACCTCTCTAAAGCAGCTCTTCCACTCCATGGTCCTTTAATCACCAGTGACAGTCACAGACTCCACTGTGACAAGGAGAGAACAATGAAGCCATATTACTCTGATCTTGTCATCTGAATGCTGGAAAACTTGTAAGGGCTGGCTGCCAACTTCCTGGGGAATGAGGTTCACAGCCCTTGCCAGAGTTCTCAGTGTTGCTCACAGAGCCTCCTTCTTGCTATCTACACGCCCCCCATCCCCCTCTGCTCCTTCCAGACAGCTCACTTACCAAGTGCCACACTGGACAGTTCACACGGCTGTGAAGACCAACTGACTTTCACTTTCTTGCCTCTAGCCTTACTCACTCGCTGAAGGCTTTTTACCAGAGCCCTACCCATGCCACCTTGGGTATGCTAATGACGTCCTACCCCCACCTCAGCTCAATCACAGCGCACATATTCCTACATCTCCTCCAGTATGATGACAGTGATCCTTATCTAATGGTGCATGCTGTGGCACTAACAAGGTGGATGAGAAACAGTTTTGGTCCAGTTCAGAGCCTGAGCCCAAGGCAGGAAGAAAACCAGTATAATGAGTTACTTTTCTGGTTTCTCTTAGCCAATCAAAATTCATCGTTGGTTCCAAAGTCCCTCTATACATGGTCAGATGTAGGGTAGAGTGACATTGACATTTTGTTTGTTTGTTCGTTTGCTATTATTATATGTCTCAGTTATTGTACTTAGAACTTCTCATTCTTCATCCCCTTTGTTCTTTTTGCCTACTTCTGCATGGAACAAAAGGTGTTGGTTTTGCAGGTCTGTTTACTGCTCTTCCATGACTCCTAGACAGCAGGAGTCAGCAGTGTTTGCTGAGGTGCAGGGGCTCAAGATGGGGAAAGGGAAGGTGAAAGATGGGGGGAGAGAAAAGCCACCAGGCCACCATGGCCTCATTAATTTTAGTTTGAGTGTTTTAGACCCTACTGTTTCCTCCAGGTTACTAAAGCAAATTTATCTGAGCAAATAAGCTTGCATATTTGCATTTCTTTGAACCCTAATTTGACATGCAAATAAGTCACTAACTAGACCAGGCTTCAAGCTTGGTGTTTAAACAGAAATCCCCACAGCTCTTGAGAGACATTGCACAGGGGAAAACTGGGCTAGCCAGAGTGGGTAAGGATGAGAACCAGGGCACCTAAGGAGACACAGTGTGTCCTCTTCAGACATTTCCTGCCCCTTTGTTTCAGAACATGCTTTCCCAAGCACAGATTCTGTGAGCTGGAGACAACTTAAAAATTTTTCAAGTACCTTGGTCTTTCTGTCTTAGCCCCAGAGCATGAACTCCCCATCTAGAGTGACATCTGGCTTTTACTGTCACACCATCAATGACAAGGAGCTCAATGCTTCCCAAGTGTGCTCCTATATAACAAGAGCCAAGTTCTACTCCTTGTAATTTGATTCCTAGTTTGAGACAACCCAAACTCCATTGCCGTCTTCCATGCAACTCTTCAAACACTTGAATATGGCAAGTCTTACCTTCCCATCTAGCAAGATAACAGAATCCTCAGTGTGATAACTTACCAGCCTCAGTCATTACTGTTTGTCTACTGTCTAATACTGCACTTTAACCCCGTTGGTCAGGTCAGCTTTTCACTTGAATCTCCAAGCAACTCTGGCATGCTGACTTTTGTTGGCCACTCCTGGTTGCATAGCCACTGTTACATCTTCTCATTTGGGGCCCCACTCAAGTGTTATTCCTTCAGAGAAACCTGGGTGACCATACTAAATGAAACAGAACTCCTTGCCTTCACCACACCCTCCCAGGCTCCACACACGTATTGCCCTATCATCCAACATATTAAGAGCAATACTCACAATTCTCCCAAGTTGTCCACTGCAATAAAATACCTGGTTCCGTTTCCTCTGTCTGATAGCTGATAGTATTTTAAGTCTTGTGAATCCCTGTCTGCCTCCCATTTGAAAAAGCCAATAAGGAAGCCACAGTGTGTCTTTCTTTGGTAGCTGAGAGAGGTGCACCCTTGGCAGGCCCCCATCTGTATGAGGGAACTGTCCCTTTATCCCTACCACATAACTAACAGATTCTCTCCAAATCAGCCTGCCTGCCTTCCAGAAAGCTTTAGAATATAAGTGACCAACCATCTAAGGTCTTAATGGGGAGGGAGTGGCATCAGTTTAAAGCTCTGGCTCAGCTTTTGAGTAGAAGCCTAGTCTTTCTGAAAGGCCTCCCAAGAAACTGATGCATGTGTTTGTTTATTTGGTGGCTCTCTTCCACTGGCATCTTTCTTGCTCAGTGAAATGCACATTCAGATTTCTTGTTACAATACTCAGAGAAACAACTCCCAGTACCACCTATTTTAGTCTCAGCAAACAAGAGACCACTGATCTGAGGGCTTCCTTACATCAGTCCATTTATGCCTCACACTAACTATATAGCCACGTATCTCCAGATTACAAAGACACAGGAAAGTGAAGAGTTTGTCTATGTAGCTTCAGGGCAAGTGTTGGCATTCTGTATAAACTCCACCCCCACAGATACCTGGCAGCAGCCAGGGATGCTCCTCCCCACAGTTACCTGGCAACGGCCAGGTAGGCTTGGCCCTATAAAGGGGGCTGCTTGCCCCCTCCTATCAATCTTACTCCTGCTTCTCTACCTTGCCTCTTGCTCCTTTGTTCCTCCTCTCTCCCCATTCCCTTCCCTCCCCCTCTCCACGTGGTCATGGCCAGCTCCTGCTTCTCTCCTCTCTCCTTCTCTGTGCCTTTCTCTGCCTCTGCTACTCTCTTAACTCCCCTCCCCATGCCCTAAATAAACCCTATTCTATACTATACCGGTGTGTGTCTGGTCTCTCAGGCGGGGGTGGGGGGGTGGGAGGGGGGAGGAATGCCTTGGCATGGGCCCACTGAGGCACCTCCTTCTCCCACACCTCGCCAGAACATATTCTTATAGCTCTTTCTCTTTTTGTGATCACAAAGGCAAGTAGCAGAATGGAGATCAGCATGCAGGCAGTTGGTCCAGCTTATGCTCCACAGGTGGCTTATGCCTTGCCCTGGCTGCGGGGAGTCACTGCTGTGAGGGGTACCTGCCACCAACTCATCTAGTTTTCTCTCAGGCTCCAAGTGAGGGCTTTGACCCCCATTTGCAGATGAGGAAACTGTAGCCTCAAAGGGAAGGAAGAATCCCTAAACACAGCAAAGGCATCTCATATGGAAGCTCCTGGAGGGCTTTGTAAGCATGGAATTGGTAGCACAGGCAACTGTCACCTATGCTAAGAAACATGCTATCTGAGCAGCTAGTTTGATAACTAATAGTGAGAAGCTGGGGAAATTGCCTGAATCCTATCTCCAACTGCACATTAATAAGAAATAAGGATCCTTATAATTAACACTTAGCTGTTCAAAGAATAAAATCCCCCCGGCAATCCTATTGATGTAAGGGGATTGCTTTTTTTTTCACACGCACAGAAAAAGAAATGTAATTTTTTTGACTGTAAAAGTAATGTATGTTAACTACAGGAAGCTGAGAAAACTAACAATGCCATGAATAACTCATACTCTCAACATCCAGTTAAAACTCCCGTAACAGACATTTTTACAAAAGTGGAACTGTAGAAGAGCGGGTCTTAGTGCCATTCCTTGGCTTTGAGTTAACTTGTGATTCTACCTTGTGGGTGATGGCAGCATGTCACTTGACCTCATTAAACCTTGTTTCCTTAAAGGTGATTACTGCATGGACTGGACCACCTACCCAGGCGACTCGTGAAAGCCTCCAAGCAGGTACCTTTGGGAGCTCCCAGACTGGAGACTGGAGCATAGCAGCTCCACTGAGTGGTCATTTGTACTCTATTTCCTTTCTCTTGACTCTGAGGAGCACAGTCCCATCAGTGAGTGCAGACAGGGAACGCTTCCTCTCTCTTGCGAGCATGCTCACAGATGATCTTCAGATGCTCCCTGCACTGCTAAAGGAGAAATTATTTTGATAGACAGGAAAGTGGAGATGTATGTTCTTCACACTTACATCAGTACTTTAGTCTAGAAAAATTAAAGGGCTATCGGTCTTTTTCACATGTTGCTCTTGTTTTATTACAATATCAGAGAGAAAGGTGTTATGCCAAAATATACATCTATGGCTAATTATAAAGAAAAGAATAATAAGAATAAAGCTATTATTTGGGAAAATGTGTCTTAGATTGCTGTTAGTTGGAAGTAGATAGTATATTTTCTTCGTAAACTTAGTTGTTTTTAATTTGAATATAGTAAGGACACAAAACCAAAGTAACTACATCGTTCTAAATGAAAAGTTAAAAATGAGAAGGAAGAGTAATGTTGGCAAATCATGCTATGCTAGAAGTATGCTCAGCAAAGAATGCCCAGGTAGGCTGGAGAGAAAGGAAGGGCATCCTATGTGGGCTTTGGGAGTGAGATCATTTTCCTATATGTCCATATTTGTGGATAAGATTCCTATTCACTATATTAGTCTTGCTTTCCTCCCTTGTACTTGAGCTGGGTTCTGACTATATGCAGGAGTAACCTAGCAAGGAGAAGAGAGAGGAGGAAAGAACACGCAGACAGAAGAGATGCTGGGGAAATACGTGCACTTGCTGTATAAAGCTGTCCTCGAGAAACCAGAAGTAACCACAGTCATTTAGTTGGCTTGAGTGAATAATGGTTGCTAATACTCACTGAGTGATAACTGCGTGAAAGGAACCACTCTAGAGTTCCATACACTATAAGGAACCACTCTGAGCATGGAGCGCGTGCTATAGTCACACAGAGACTCAAGAGCTAAGGGCAGAAATAAGTCTCAGAAATGAAGAAAAATCAGGCAATCAAGGGGATGATCGGAATATCTTTCTAACTCCCCATCTACAGACGATCTTGTGCTGCTTCTCAGCACCACAGAATAGCATGGCTTCAGAATCTTCTTAGTGTGTAGGTTCCCAAGTATTTGGAGAGGCTGTACTGGCTGGTTGTATGAATTACCTTTTGCTGCTGTGATAAAGCACTATGGCCTGAAGTAACTTAGAGAAGAGCTTAATTTTGGCCTACAAATCCAGAAAGAGATTGAATAATGTTAGGAAAAGCATGGCAATAAGTAGGTATGGTGTCAGGAAGTTGAAATATCACACTTTTAGCTATTTGTAGGAAGCAGAGAGGAGGGGCTGGGGGAAGGACACAAACTCTCAAAACCTGGCCCTCATGATGTGTTTCCTCCAGAAAGGCTCCACCTCCTAAGGATTTTACAACCTCTTCAAATACCAAGAACGGGAGAATGGTTTAACTGTGTGAACCTATCGAAGACATTTCTAATTAAAATCACCACATTACTACAACTTAGGTGATAGAAGGTAACTTGGGAACAAAGACAATTTTGGGAAGAAAATCTGCCTGTGTGCCTGCTCTTGGGACTATTGCAATCTTACAAAACAGGAGCTATCCCCATGAAGAGAGGGGTAAACAAGTAACTCTCTGGGTCTGGTCTGCATGAGTAATTGGTAATTAATCTTTAGGAGATGGCAACTGTGGTCAGGACATGTTTTATCTGGTAAGTTAAACCCATTTTATGGTTATGAGTGGGCTTTGTAATAGGGCACAGCATCAAGGCCAAATCTTTTTTGCAAAATCTCTTCTGTAGAGGTTTCCAAGTAAACTAAATGCACCACGTATGGGAGCATTTCTCTTCATTCTCTTTCCAAACACCAACTCAAAGTGATAGCAGGAGTGTGTATAGAGAGAAACATGTACAACAAGAGAGGAGGAAGCGGCTAGAAGGATATGACCAAGATTTCAGAAGATAGATTAGGAGTGGGTTAGCAGGGAGAAGCTGAACCCAGATCACTTACCAAGGGGATGGCCAAATGAACAGATTCCACTTGGGCCAAATCCTGGAATGGGATGGGATCTGAAGGCACAAAAAAGGGCAAGCATGAAGCTAATAATAATAATATAGTAATAATGATGATAAGGAGGTTTGGCTAATGTTGCATATAGAATCTTCAGCTGGAGGCCCGCCCTTCCTCATGTAGGTCAGGTGGAAGCACACACTTCCCTTACTGACCAGATGCGCATCTGCACTTCTGTACAAGGACAGCACACACAGTAAGAAATACAGCTAACAACACAGAATCAAGTGAAATTTGGATTTTAAAGTGTTAGACATCACCTCTTACTCTTAGGCCCCATCTTACCAAGGCACTTCAAGTTGAACATGTGCTGTTTCCTAAGCCACAGGACAGTGACTCTTTCAGAGAAGGAGCTTGCGAGAGCGTTACTATTGGAGGAAGGATGTTACTATTGGAGGAAGAGTGTTACTATTGGAGGAAGGATGGCTTTCTAGCCTACTTGTTCAGAAGTCTCCCATCTCTTCTTCCTAGTGTCTGATCAGCTTTTAATTGTTTCACAATTGTAGATTAACAGATGATGAATACTAGCTGTCAAGAAAATCCTCCAATAAGTTAGCCTATGCTAAATACAAAATAGAATGACATGAAACTGTGAAGAACATAGATAATAATGACTTTTAAAGAACTTGAAATACATGCATTGATAACAAATTGATATCTGAAAAATAGAATGTATATACTTTTATGTATAGAAATATTCTTTCTATATAGCAGTTCTATGTATATTTCATATATGAATTTCATACACACACATATAGATAGATAGATAGATAGATATAGATATAGATATAGATATAGATATAGATATGAAAAAGGTTGAGGTTGAAATTTAGCAAACATCATGGGAAAAGAAACCCATGGGCCAAGTATTGGCAATGAAAGGTGAAACGGGCCAATATCAGAGGATCTGCTCAGGACTTCAAGAACATGTGGCTAAAAGGAAATGGGGGGAAAGTTAGAGATCAATTTTTTTCATAGAATTACTATAATATTCCCAAGAAATGAAGATGAGTTTCTAAAATAAAAATATCTACCAAGTATCCAATACAAAGACTTGGGCAATGGGGAGAAAGGCTTACTACACCGAAGAGGGTTAATGTGAAACTTCAGAAAAAAATCATGACACAAAACAAAACAGACTAACCAGACAAAATCTGCCATGCACAAAGGATACAGAAAGACTATGGCACCAGCAACACCAGTTGCCAGGAGTCCATGAGGCACTCTTTTAGAAAGTGATTTTCAACTCTGAAGTAATATCCATCCACATGTCCAATCAAGAGTAAAACTAGAATAACATACTTCTAAACATCCCAGGACAATTCAGAAGCTTTGATTCTTATACATACAACCTCAGATACAAGCATACATGCTGTTGTAAAGTTAAGACAGTGAAACAAGCACCTATGTAGATAGAAGTATTTTTTATAGATAAAAATCAAAGGAGCAGAAAGCTCTGTGTAGAAGATTGCAGATGGAAAATTCCAGAGCCCATAGCCATGCAGCAACCCTGAGTCATCGAATCCTTAGTAGAACAAGAAGTGGGAGGCATCAAGAATGAAGGCAGTGGGAACAAAAAGATCTAGACAAAGTTAGGAACAGTGTGTCATCACTGGAAACTTACTCGAAGTGCTTGAGAGATCTTGTTGAAACATTTGGAAGGAAAGCAATGAGAGACAAAGAAAGCTAAACAAATGGAAAGGAGAAAGTAAATATCAATTCCAGGAAACTGTCACCTGCACTAGACAGGAAACGAGCCCTGAGGTAAACAGCTATACCAGAATGGTGAGGGAAGATGAACTGGAGATGTATGTCAGGATGGATTTAGTGAGAATATAAGAAACAGGAAATAGACGTGAGGTGGAAGAAGATTAAATGTCCAACTACTAGAGCAACCAAAAAAATGCTTAAGCAAAAAAAATATAAAGTATTATGTTATACTATAATATTTTATATCACATTAAATATATACCATAAAGAAAAAAGATAACAGCTAAAAGAGTGGAAATTTGTTCTATTTGAAGAAGGAAACTTGGGAGTAGAGACTTTCATATAGCTGTTTTAAATCATCCATATGTTACTTTCTGATTAGATGTGTTAGTGTATAAGTGTTCATGTGCATGCACATACATGCGTGTGCAAATTAGTATGTGTGAATAGCGGTATGCACATGCAATTGAGCACATGTAGATCTCAGAAGACAACCTGGAGTTCTGGCACTCACTTTTCATCTTGTGTAAAACAGTGTCACTCACATTACACACCAGTCTTATGTGAGTATTGGGGGATCACATCTCAGGTCTTTGTTCTTGTACACCAAGTGCTTTTACCCATGGATCCATCTCTCCAGCCCCAAGTGAAAAAAAAAGAACATTCTTACAAGAAATAAAACTCAAGTGTACGAAATATTTCATATTGCTACGTGTTTTATACCAGAGATGACTTCTACCTAAAGAAATGAGAGGAACCATGTTGGATCCTGATTCTATGAAACTTTGGAAAACCTACATTAGAAGACTTCTGAATTATTTGAGAGGACTGGGTTTTCCAACAAGAAACTAGGACTCCCCAGTGGCTGTCTAGCGAAATCTGTGGATCTCCAGATTGGCTTTGACTTAAATTTTACATTCAATTAAGTAAAATTGTGCCAGAAGAATGCAGAGAATTTCTGAAGCCATAAGTGGGAAAGTTCTGATTGGCAGGAATTGTAGCTAAAATTTTATTTGCTGATCAGAACACAGTCATTGATCATCTACTATTGTAATGAGAGTAGTTAGGAAGGGTGATACATAGTCTCCTCTTTTAAAACTTGGCTTCTGCTGTGACAGGTCTTATCATGTTTATAGGACTAAAACTAACACTGGCTCTGCACAACACCTTTTTTAAAATTTACTTAAGCATGGTTTGATGTTGCTTACTGACTTATTTACAAGCAGATACTATTATCTTTAGGGGAGGGTAAGTAATTTAATTGCTAATTATTGTGACCATATTTGAGGTAACTCTTGTACATACCATTTAAAAGTCATTGCCTTATGAACAAGGCCCCACTTAGCACTCTTCCTGATTTTATAGCTTATTGTTCAAATTTTTATGTAATGATCTAAGACATGAAGTTTTAGGCCTTCTGCATCCAAATCCAGGGCTCTTTCTATTAAACTTTCAATTCAATTCTTTCTCTCTCTCTTTTTTTAAGATTTATTTATTTTTATTTTTCTACATATATGGGTATTTTGCCTGTATGTCTGCATACTACATGTGTGGTGGCTACAAAAGCCAGAAGAGATTGTCAGATCACCTGGAATTGGAGTAATAGACAGTTGTTAGATGCCTTGTGGGTACTGTAAATTGAACCTTTGTCTTCTGGAGAAAGTCAGTGCTCTTTACCACTGAGCCATTTCTCCAGGCCTAATTCAATTCATAATATAAATATCTGTAATCTCTTGTATACTCTGCCTTATTTGTGGTCTTATAGTATGCTACATCCTTGATACAGTCCTAGATGAGTCTTTGGCAGACCAATTCCTCATCCAGCTGTTGGGCTTTCTGCCCAAATACAGTCTCTCCTTGATGAATGGACATAGTTCTTTTGCAGATAATCATATCATACCACACTTCTTTTAACTCTATTACATTTTTCTTAATCAGATTATGCCAAACCTTCTACACCAAAGTCCTGTGTGTGTGTATGTCTATGAGACACTGTGGAAATGTTTATTTTACACTTAATTTGTTTGAAACAGAAAGAAATGTTGCTTATAAGTCAACATGACAAAAGCCTGTAAGTCTTTCATCAGTTTCAACTGAGACTCTTATGTGAGCACTTTTTTCTATGCATAGGACTCCTACTAAATGTATGAACTTCCAGATACACAGAATTCCCTATCTACTTTCACATTTAGGTTCAAGTTTAACACACATTAATTTGCACTGAGAAGTGTCCTGGTTCCTGAATAATTGAAGAAACATAAAGATTAATAACAATTCTGTGTTCTTCTATTTAAGATTAGTTGTTCAGAATAAGTGAGTGTGGGGTGAGAACACATTTGGTAGAGAGGGGCAATCTTCCCATATGGGATAGAGAATAAGAAGTATTTGAGAAACCTGGGCCTAACTACAAGGTCTGACTCTGATACCATCAAACCACAAATTTAAGCATCTCTCTTTGCAGCCTACCCCGTACAATAAAGAATCAAGATGTATATAGAAGTGTGACCTGATTCACAGTCCAAAGGAAAAATCAAATAGAGAAAATTGGCACATGATGACACTAAAGAGAGATTTTAGAAATAAGACTTTAAATCACCTATAAATAAATATTTTGAATTTACACAAAATGTTGGACAAAAGATGGAGATGGGGGATATTATAAGAGAAAATGAAAAACTACAAGAAGCAGATATGAACTCTAAAGGTGAAATATGAGTAAGAATTTCAAAAATTCTTATTAGAGATTGACAGTAGGATAAACACAACTGAAGAAAGCCATGGCAAGTCTCAAGAGCGGTGAGCGTAAATATGAAATGGAGGCAAAAGTATTTGGAAAGTAAATGAAAGAAGTTTAAGTGAACTGAGGGACAAGCCAACTGCTGTCCAACAAGCCAACATATACATCTATAGTTGTTGCCTCAGGGTGAGAAGAGAGACTGAACTGGATAGAATTGTTTTAAAAAAGAATTGTCAGCAACAGCACTTTCCAAATTTGAATTTTTAAGAAGCCATAGCATTAGTCCAAGAGTTCCGTACACTCTAAGCAGAGTAATTACAAAGAAAAGTGGGCATAGACACATCATCACTAAGTTACTGAAAGCCAAACTGAAGAGAAAACATAAAACTATTGAAGTGAATTTCATCTTATGTAAGGGAGAAATACAGTAAGATTGACAGCAGACTCTCCATGGGAAGGCAGAGGATTCAAGGACTGTCAACCTAACATCCCCAATTTCAGTGACTTTCGAAAGTGATAAAATAAATATACTTTGATAAATAAAAATGGAGATACTTTGGTGTTAGCAGAATTACAATATGAGTTGAGTATCCTTCATCTGTAATGCTTGAAGCAAAAAAGTTTTAGAGTTTGAAGTTTTCAATTTTTGCAACGTTTGCATCAACTTTTATCACTCAATTATCCCGAATCTGAAAAAAAAAACTGAAATTCTATAAAGTCCAGAACCTCTCTATAAGCTAATTTTATGTTCAAAATTTCAAATTTTTTACTATTTTAGATTTAAGATTTTCAAAATTCTTTTGGTGGAGGGAATGATGCTAGAGGGAGACACGTTAGAACACACACAGATATGCATACACATGCATTGACACACATATGCAAATACAGGCAAGCATGTGCAGAAGCATGCGCATGTATACACACACACACACACACACACACACACACACACACACACTTCACCTTAAAGCAAAGGAAAACAGAGCATATCACAAGCTCTCTAACAGATAAAGAAGTAAAACACAGGACAGCAGAGCAAAAGGAGCAGCACAAAGTATTGAGTTATAGAACTCTCACATTACATACCAGCTGTGTAAGGAAAGGGCAACCTATATGCAAGATGCATAAGTAATTTATCTAGCAAGCTGTAAAAATTAACTCACAAGCAGACTCATGGCAATAAAGGGAATACAACAACAACAACAACAACAACAACAAAAAACAGTGAAAGAATACTGAGCAACCTAGAAGAAATAAGATGTGAAGCCATAAAACAAACAAACAATCAAACAAAGAATTGCACCACAGGGATAAGAGATTTAAATCCATCACTACCTTAACTACATTAAATGTAAATAGAAAACATTTTACATTAAATATACATAGCTAGTGACATCTAAGAAGCATAGGTTGCCTGACAGGGTTATGAACATGACCAAAATTACCTCTTTAAAGAATGCACTTTAAATATAAAGGTGTGGACCAATTCAAAGAATGAAAAAAGATATATGGTGAATATTCTTAAAATAAAAAAAATGATATGACAATAGATAAATAGCTAACAAAATGGACTCAAGACAAACATTATTGCCAGAGATAGAGACATCTTGCAATGATGACTTCATTTAAAGAGAATATTTCATTAGGAAGACACAACCTTCCTGACCAGTTGCTAATGACCATGTCCAGATACAGTGATGCTGGGGTTCAAGTTACCGTTCCTAAGGAAACATAAAAAAAATAAAAACCTGAAAATTAACCTGTGCTTATGACTGTAATTCACTCTTCCTTGTTCATTAAGTTGAGAGGTAGAAATATTTTTGTAGACGAATGTTTGTGAATCTCTAATTCCATTTCTTCTTATATGTTTCCAATAAGCAGATATACTATTTACATATTCAACACACGTTCCTGTGCATGTACTGGGTATCTATTGTATAATCACCCTTGTCAGTTGCTAGGGAGGCAGCGAGCAACGAACACAGCCCCTTATGTTCACAACTTTCACAGACTATGAGAGAATGCCGTAAATCCATTATGTTACACTGTGACGTGCATGCAGCAGTTGGAGGTCATAGAGAAGCGTTTTGGTAGAAGGTTTTAGGAAAGCAACCCTCAGTTGGGTCCAACAACCTTGAGTGTATTGCTATGTATTAAGATTGACTTTCTAAGAATCTCTCCGAGTCTCAGCTTTCTCACATATTAAAGAAGAGACAAGAAGTCTGTGTTCTTGTTTCTCTGGATTCTGCTATGTTATGATATGTCAACTGTGGCACATAGGGAGCCATCTCTCCTCAGTTTCTTTGCTGCATATCATTATGTTGGGCTTGTGAACCAATATAGAATTGATGGACAGAACACATGCCATCTGCACATTTAAGGAAAAGGATTCATGGAAATTTAGCTTATAATGGAACCCAGTAGGCTCTTGCACATTATGCAAGATATAATGCAATGGTGTGAAATTAAATATGGAATTTGTAGAGAGCTATTCGTTAACCATCTCTACGCTGGAAATCAATCTACTCATGACTGGGAGATAGAACCATTACATGGAAAAACAAGCATTTGCATTACAAGAATAAAGAAAAAAATTATGTTACTTCTTCATTCAATCTCCTGATTTCTATCCAATGAATGGCTTTCTTGGCAAACAATGACACCCAGAATGTTCATTAAGAGAGAGGCTGGCAGCTTGTGCTGAGTTCTTTTCAACTGTTTAGTGTGCTGCAATCCAATTAAACGATGCAGGGAAGGCATTCAAAATACCACAGAGGACTGCAGAGAACACTTTTCCATGGGAAACAGCTGAGGTAGAGGTCCTGGGGCCCAGGCTCAAGCCCTAGCTCCTCTGGGCTCCTGATGCTCTCAGGACATTTCACTGGCCTTGGTCTTTGTCACCACACCTCTCGTCATGAAAGTAGTGGAGTTGTTGGCCAGCATTGTTAAATCAACCCCTTCAAACACAGTAAGCTAAGTGGCACAATTCTAAATCAAGGTTAGTTAATTGTTGATGAAAGTACTGGCCAAAGCAGAAAAAAAAATGTTCTAGGCCAAAAGCACAAAGCAATTGGGATGGCTTGAACAAATCCAGGGAGAAAGCATAAAGTGGTGTTAAATGAACTATCAACAGGAAGGAGCAGGTGAGACAGCAGAGTTTAACAATCAGCTCTATGAGCAAATAAGGCCCTGAATTGTGACCTTTGCTCATCTGTATTGTGCATAATCCCAGCACAGCTGTTTCAGCCAACTAGCAGCATACTGCTGCTGAATGTGAAACTGGGAGGAGATGTACAGCCATCTCCCCACCCCAGTGCAGCCTGTCCACTAGCCACATGTGAGAAAGGAGAGTAACCCAAGTGCAGAGAGACTGATCATCACAGGACAAGGAAGCTATGCATTTGGGTTGCCAATTAACTCGTCTTCTGTGGAATCCATTTCAATGTCATTTCGTATAATTTTGTTTTTAGTCATGGCTGTTCAGCAACAGGCTTGCAAAACTCTTATTAATATAACTGTTAGGCTCTTAGATATTGAACATCTAGGTTAAACATGGTGTCATGAGGGTTCACTTAATGCTTTCCTGAAGCATCTGGGTTCAGGGACTGGGCTGGGGTTAGGGGAATGAGGGAGGAGATTCTTAAAGGGGCAGGATTCTTACTCTACCATCTACCGTAAAACACCATCTCTTCCAATGAGCCCAAAAGATAGTGAATGCTCTCAACCAGTGTTGTTCCAGCTTCTGAGTCTACACTGAGTCAGATACCCTTCCTCTGTGCTCTCTCTTGTCACTCCCTGTATCTTGATCTAGCATCTCTCATTCAGTACTCCATTTTGCTTCATTTATCTTTCCCATTAGTTTAGAAGCCACTTGAGGGCAGAGCCTGTAAGAAAACTTATCTCCATTATGTGACTGACATGAATTATTCTCAGATAATTTTTGGAGTGCAGGAATCTCTACCAAAATGTGCTTTCTGTCTGGCCTGTGATATGCATCAGTGGGGAATTTTCTACTTACTCCATTTGTTGCATGTGATAAGGGAATCAGAGTGAGAGCAATCTGAGCATACCGAATTGTGTTGAAATCCAAGCATCCTGATGCAAGAACTCAGGGCAACTCAGTGTCAAGATGGGAGGGAGATAACAATGTCCAGTTTATTGAATCATGAGGGGAAAATAAAAGGGCATAGGGTAAGTATTTACCAAATGAATGATAACAGTAGCAATGGCAGTTAGCGTCAATTGAGAGTTTAGAACACACAGATCACTGTCATACCACATTGTAAGTATTAACTCATTTGATCTCAAATACCATAATGTTATCCAAAAATATATAGATGCTTTATATGGCACAGAGTTGGAATTCTAACCCAGATCCTCTGACTCCAGTGAAGAAGCTCTTTCCTTAGACCCAAATACTCTCATTCAAGGTTGGTGAGATGGTCCTCCACTGAAGACTCTTATGTTCTTGCTGAGGACCAGAGTTTAGCTCCTGCCATTCATGTGGGGTGACCCACAACCACCTGTACTTCCAGCTCCAACATCCTTTTTTTACAGGCAACTGAGCACACATGTGCGCACACACAGACAAGCATATGTACACATTAATTTTAAAATACTCTCATATATATATATACACACACATATATATATAACACATAAACATATACATATATACTATCACTGTCACTCATGTATGAATGTACATACATTGTATATATATATATACACATATGTATACAAATACATAACATACACATACATACACACATGTGTGTGTGTGTGTGTGTGTGTGTATCAATCACACACTGCCCTCTGATCCACCTTTCTTCTAATGCCTATAGTTGTGGTATCCATACCCTCAGATCAACCCCATTGCAGTTGATCAGAGATCAACATTTCAGAGATCAGACCTCTTTCCCTAAGTGGGAATTTCAGCATTCATTATGCTAATATATATCCTATAGGTTCCTGTACAGAATTCTTCTGAAACTTGGTATAGTATTTTCTCAAACAAGGCATGAAAATTCAATTATTACGCATTTACTTCTTAATGAAAAGAATTTGGGGCCACTTAAGCATCAATGGTAAATTCATAATAAGGTAATAAAAGGAATGAAAATTAGGACTGGAGATAATGTGGCTATAAACAAATTATAGATCCATGAGAGGGTTTATGCTTATAATTCCAACTACTAGGGTGTGCTGAAACAAGAGGATCCAGAGTTCAAGGTCAGCCCAAACAACATAGTAATACACTACCTTAATTAGTTAATTAATTTAAAAATAGGAGAAAAAATTCACTACAGGTATTTTCATATACCTGAGTGCAAGTGTGTATATATGGGTATGTATACATGTGGGTCACATTCAACCAAAACAATATAGTCTAACTCTTATATGACATATACCTTTCAGCATCCTGGCAACTAGTCAATGCGAACAGTAGTGTCAGTACCTAGACAGTAAAAATCTCACCAACAGCTTCATAAAAGGAAAACTGGGAATCCCCTCAAACCTTTTCATGAGTGAAATTTTATAGATGAGAGAGGGCAGGGGAAGGAACACAGCTTCACATGTACAGGGGAACTTTCTCATCATTCTTTTAAAGAAGGTGAATGGATTTGAGGAATGCTTACATAAAATCCAGGGAGCCAATGGTACTGTGAATCTGATGTGCATGGCCCAGTCTGCCCTTACTTCCAAGTAGAAGCATAAAGACATAGAGAATGTTTTTCTTGACTTCCTTTCCTATGAGATTCCCCTCTTCCTTTACTCCTGCGTGGTGATTTTTCTTTTTTTATTTGACATAGAAAAGAAGATTGAGTACTTTTTCTATCCTTGTGTTTGGTCCATTCATTCTTCACCAAAGCTAAGATTTGGATAATGTAATCATGCACAGTGCTCTGAAATAAAATTATAGGCCTGGCCTGGCCTGAAGTTTCTCTGAAGAAGTGGTTCCATGCTGAAAATTACTCGCTGCCCTTTGCAATGATAGCAGTTAAATAACTCAACAAGAGGTCCCTCAGAGAAAATCGATACACACCAGATTGCAAAAATGTGGATGCAATTTGTGGGGAAAGTGGATTTGATGTGGGTCTGTGCTGGCTTCCAACATGGAGTCAGTTCTTCAGGTGGATTAAAACTCACCGCCACTAGCATTCTACGTGTGAGGCTGGTACCTTCCTGGCCCTGCAGACCCTGTCTTCCAAGAGTTCCAAACAAGTTGGTTTGTGAGCTTAATCTTGCTCTAGACTACAGGACCAGTTCTGCCCTGAAGTGGGGCCAGGTGTGGCTTCTGTCCTACTTGACCACGCTTCCCCACCTCCAAGCTTCCCAGCTCATAGGGAGACATCACCCTCCATGGTGGTTCACATCCTCAGGATTTCCCTTGAGTTTGACTCCAGGTCCCCACCTATCATTAGAATCCTTCTGTGCTTCTAATTACATGTTTTGTTTTTTTTTTTTGTTTTTTGGTTTTTTGGTTTTTTTTTTTAAAAAAAAACAATAACAAAACCAAAAATAAAACCTGCCTGCTAGTCTAGGAAAAGACTCCAGACTTCTCTTGCCACCGTTTCCCTATTAATGAAGCGTGCTGCTGGAAATGGCCTTTGAAAAATGCCAATGACATTTGACATTCTGTACATTGTATTTAGAGAACACTATGGCTTCCAGAAAGCCTTGAATAAGTGGAATTTCCCCTGTGGTACAAAAACCCACTCTGTTCATGCCTTACAGTCAGCTAAGTCCACGTTAATCCAAAGCTTTGCCACAGCAATTTGTACCAACTGTGCTATCTTCCTGGAATGCTGGTCCCTGAGCTGTCACCAGGGTTTAGCTTAAGGACACTTGCTAAGCCACCCCCTTCCTGAACACCCTTCCCGAAGCAGATCTTCTCCTGCACCATTTCTGTCACTATGCAGGCTTCCTGATCTCAAGCAATAAAAATTTTATTTACTTACTTGTATCTCAGTTTCTTGGCTGACTTTTCTACAATAATATAAATCACATGAGGATAGGGGACTTAATAACAGCTATATTTCTAGGTACTGGCACTGTATGTAGGACATGACAGGTAAAAAATATTTGAGAAGCAAATAGATTAGTAATTGAATAAAGAATATTCTAAACTCATCCCCCAATGAGCCTAACTACTGACAGTTAGACCACCTTGTTGAATCTATTGTCTTTGTTTTGTTTTTTTATTGTTGTTGTTTGCCTTTGTGATAGATTTTGCTATGTAGCTCATGCTAACCTAGAGCTTTCTGCCTAGCCTAGGATAGCCTCAAATTCAATCCTCTCTTGCCTTACCGCCTCAGTGCTGAGGTTATAGGCATGAGGCACAATACCTGGCTGGACTCCGTGGTCTTAAAGGGGCTGATCTATTAAATGTTGTTAGATATGGACGACAGTGCTTTGCTCTCAGGCTGCATTGCCTGCTGAAAGCCTTTTATTAAAGTGCAATATTGTCACAAAATCTAAAGGAAAGATCTGAGCACAATGGGTCTGCTTAGCTTGTATTAGGAAAGTGAAGACAGAACTCAAGTACTTCCGGGGACCTGGGAATTCTGGGCTTGGAACCTACCGTTCACCAGTTGTCTCTTCCACCCAATGGTCCGCCTTCTAGACCGGGCTTTCATTTGCAGGCACCAAACCCCAGTTCCACACAACACATACTTCGCTCCCCTGCTATGTTTCAGCAATTAGTTGCTCCGTGTCCCACCACATCACAAAATACACCAAGACGCTGCATTGGAACAGTTGGTTTCTAAATTTGATGGTAAGCCAGTGACAAATCCCTCGACCAATCCATTACAATTTTTTGCCAGTCATCTAGTGCCAAGAAAGCAGGACAGATTTCTGTGAAAGGATTTTAACAGATGGGATCATTCGAATCGGCGTTATTATTGTCTTAAAAAAATGCATCTAATGCCCCCACAGTGAGGCTTGGAAGGACACCCACAAAATCTGAAGTTGAAATTAAACTGGAAAAGCATATGCTGGACAGATTCTCAGTGTCAGTGGAATCGTCTCTAATTACTACTCTGTTCCCAACACAAAAGGGGCCCACATCGTCAACCTGCCCTGAGGTGGTGTCTCAATAAGCCTACAAAGATAATGTATCCAGGAGGCTTTAGAGCTTTTGAAACAAAAACTGAGCCAATTTAAAATCCTTCCTAATTTCTCTCAACCTTGGTAGTAGGTTTATGAGACCAAAGATTAAACAAACAAACAATTAGACAGACACCAGGAAGCACTGGAGAAATCAACTGGCCACAGTTGCGGAGACCTAAGCTCCTTCTTACAGACTATGAAGCCCTACCCTTCTCTTCTTCCTCTAGCCCACATATGGGCCTATGCATCCATGCCTCTCTGTTCATGCAGATTTTATTATTTGTAATGCAAGCACTCTTAAGTTCTAAAGCAGTGGCTCTGGGGCTGAGGATAGCTCGTTTGCTAAGGTGCTTTTCATACAAAGGTACAGATCTTCAGAGCTCCAATAAAATCCAAGCATAAACATGTGCATATATAATCCTGCCTTGGGTGAAACAGGTTCATCATTGGAGCTTACTGGTCAGTCAGTTCAGTGCAGACTATGAGTCCCCAGGTTAATGAGAGACCCTGTCACAAAATATAAGGTCAGGAATGACAGAAGATACCTAGTGTTTACTTCTGGCCTCTGCAGTTCACACATACACAAAATATACACACACACATGCACACACAAAGCACGCAAAGCACATACAAACACATAAATGAATATATCGTACTTTTGCCATATCCAGCTAACAACAGAGATGGGGAAAGCAAAGTTGAACCATACAGAGTCTTTCTCTTTTTCCATCTTTTTTTCTCGTTATTTTGTGGGGTGGGAAGGTATTGAATCCTGGGCCTCATGCCTATTAAACAAATAACCACCGCTGATCTTCACCCAAAGCCCTCAACACTAGAGCTCAAAGATTTGAGATGTCTATATTAGAGCATAGGAAAATTAAGCAGTGATAATATTTGTTGATCTTATATTAAAATAACGTTAGATACATGTGTTGTAATGGTTCATTTTGATAACCAACTTAATTGGATTAAGAAACACTTAGGATAATATCGAGGCATATCTCTGGGTGTGTTATGTGGCACCTCAAGAGAGGGTTGAGGAGGTAGAACCTGCCCTGAATATGAGCTATGGTGCTAAAGTGCAGGACTGAATATAAGGGAAAAAGGCCAAAAAGTACCAGCATTTATCTGGTCATCTACCTTGATACGGACACAATATGACTCCAGTCTCATGTGCCCCAGCCTTGTCTTCCCCATTGTGACAGACAGTAATTGTTAAACCATGAACCACAATAAATTCTTCCTCCCTTAGATTGCTTGGAGCAGGTATTTGGTCATAGCAATGAGAAAAAAGAAAAACAACAACAACAACAACAACAACAAACCCAATTCATGCTAACTGTATTCATCTACTCTTTACTTTGTTTAATGTGGCTTCAATAGACAGTTATTATCACTAATACATTTATGGCTCCTATCATATTACTAGTGCACAGAGCTGCTCCTGCTGAGAGTTCCCAAAACTGCCTTGGGGGTATTTCTTTCCTCCTCAGTATGGTGTAGCATTTAAGGCCTTTCCCAGCCCTTCAAGTACCAGATGTAATCCATTCATCTTGCATTTCCCAACCCCACAAACTGTGAGTCACATCAAGGAAAGCTGAATGAATACAGAGACAGAGAAAGAAGAGAGTCCAAGGGCTGGAGAGATGGCTCAGCTGTTGGCTACTCTTCCATAGGACCCCATGTCCATTGTTAGCACCCAGGTGTTGTCTCACAACTATCTGTAACTCCAGTTCCTGGGGATCCAATGCTTTTTCCTGCCCTCTGTAGGCACCAGGCATGGAAAGCAAGTGATACACAGACATACATTCAGGCAAACCACCCATATACCAAAAATCAATCATACTATAAAAAAGAATGTCAGCCAAATTCCTTCTTTTATCAAGCCCCCACTTCTGTAATAACTAAATTCTCCTATTGAGACTGTGCCCATGAGGGTGCAGTCATCATGACCCAGTCATGTTTCTAAGGTTCATCATGTTGTGGCAATTACATTTCAGTGAGAGTTTCAGAAGGGATACCCTAGCAGCCTGTCTTCCCCTCTTCAGACCCACTGCATTCATCTAGAACACCAGAAGGGCATAGAGAGAACAAACAGTAAGGAATTTACATTCACAATAACTATGGGAGTTTTCAGGGCCCACCGGCTCTCTCTAGTCACAGGGATTCAGGGAACATCTGCTGAGGGTAGGCAGTGGGTGTGTGTTCAGGACATATCAGGGAACAAAAGCCAATGACCTTTGCCATGGACTTGGATAGACAGTGCAGGATGGCATTATGGCTGTGGTGGCTTTCCTCTTTTGGGAACCTTCTAATGCTCCCTCTTTTGGTGCTGGTAGATTTGGCCTTGGCTTATGCAGTTCACAGGTAGGAGATGAGATCTCTGCCTCCTGAGGAAGCAGTGAGGAGAGAGAGACACATGAGCTCAGCCCACACAGACCATGGGTTTCTAATCAACAACCACAATGCTGATTTCAAAATAATTCAGAGTGATCTTTTTTTTTTTTGCATTGTTGTTGACAGGTCTGATTTAAGGAATTTAAAAACCGAACAAATGATTTAACAACAGCAAAAACAAAACAAAACAAAACAAAAAACCCCAGAAACCTTTAAAATAACAGAATCTAAAGCAGGAGAGAGCCTTCTCTTGATTTGCCATAGGAGATTCACATGTAATACTGAAAGAACTAGCATTATAAAGACTATAATATATTATAATAACTATATTATATGTCATAAAAATATATTATACATATAACATGTTATATTATATAAATTATATATAATATATTCTATAACATAATAGTCAAAGCTGAAGCAGAATATATGATATCAAATTATTTTGAGTCACTGTATATGTAACAGACAACAAAGGCAGAAAAGTGGTATCTTTTGTGAGCTAAGAAATTACAATTCTTCTCAGAGACACCAGACACTGAATGATTCTCACTGGGAGAGAACCTTGGAGCTACTTTGCAAAATTACTTGCTTTTTTTTTTTAAACACCTAAAGGGGGGAATCTTTTGAGTGGGTGAGTGGGTAATTGAAAACATGGTAGGATTACAGAAGACAGTAGAAATAAATGTAATTTAAAAGGGTCAGAGGTCATCTGTGAGTTGTACATAAATAATGAGGCTTCGTGAGATGAAGAGTGCGAAGAAAGTCTCTCTGCATGACAATTGTGAGCATGGTGGCAAGGTCCTCCAGAGCTTGCCCTGACAAGGGGAGGAGGATGCCATATCCCAAGCAGAAGAGGCTCAGGCGGATTCAGCCAGCCAGTATGGAGGGACATTAGTGAAGCTGTCCCTTGATACACCGATGGCATAGTTTGGTAGCCCTGGTAGTGGCCATGCAAAAGTAGGTTATGGCACAAATGGAATGTTGCATGCCTTAGAAGTAGTTTAATGTGTTTGCTGAGTACCTACTGTGTGCTAAGCCCTAGCTTAGGAACTCTGTTCAAATCATCCTGCTTCATCTAATTCTCTAGAGGTGGTTGGTTCCCTCCCCAGGTTGGGTAGGAAAACTGAGGCTTGGAGTGATTGATACAAATCTTCCAACACAGTTCCATAAAACAAGGCTGGCCTTTGGGAGACCCCCTTTCAGGCATGTAGGGACCAGTACATATTTCTTTTCAATGGCACTTCACTTGTAAAAAACAAGTTAAATTTTTGAGCACTGATATTTTCATAGGAGAAGGGAGATATAACACAATGGATTTGGATAGATGGAGTATGCTAATGTGTTTGCTCTAGTTCTGAAAGAAAAGAAGAAAGAAATCAACCAATTGTCTGCTAGTTGTTACTAAATACGTCCCCAGGCCCTCCTGAAAACCACAGTGTCATTAGTAATTCCTGACACTACTAAAATTCATTACTACGTTGCTGTTTTTCTGGCCTCAAAGAACTCAAGCAACTTTCTTAAAGTAACCTATGCCTTAAAGGGCAGGAAGGATAAACTCTGGGGTCATGTTTGCATAGGCTGTGAGCACAGGAGCTAGAACGATGGATCCCAGAAGAGAGAAGATTATAGATCAAGCACAGGTGAGTGAGAGAAGAGTCCAGAGATATTTGAGACATATTCCCATGTTATGATGAGTTAACTGAGCCCCAATGAGATGTGACCACTGCCCAGTGATAAAATATATGCCAGTGAAGAAACTAATGTTTGAGAATATGCCTTAGGAGTGCCAACTCTCTTTAATCCTGAAGTCATCCAGTGGATGCCTAAGCCACAGCTACAATCCAAGTGGCTTCCATAAGGTAATCCTTCTAGGTGACCTGATGAGGATGGTGGTTTATTTTGAGGCTATGAACTATCCCTAGTCCTACTGGGAGCCATGCCCAGCAGGATACTATCTTGGGATATTGGGAAAGAAGACTCTTGTGGTGTTGAGGGGAAGGGAGGAAGCATGGTAGAAAGACCATGCATGTGACACTGAAAACCAAGTGGAGGGAACAGGATGAGCAGAGGCCAGGAGGCCAGTGAGCTCCCCTGGAGTTTACGGACCAAGAGAGAAGGAGGAGGGGCTGAGCATCAGGAGGAACAGGACAGTGAAGAGATGACTTCTCTATGATGGGCAAACTCAGGATTCAACTTGGTGTTCTGTCCTCCACAGCCGTAGTCATCTTGCCTGCTGGCAGTAGCCAGCCTCCACAAGGACCAACGGAGACATGCTTCCTTTTCCCTCTCACTTTCCTATACCCTTTCCCACAGCCTAGCAGAGGGTCAGTGTGATAGGAAAGACTGGCAGAGGACTGTCAATACTGAGCCTACATTGTGAGGAGCTCTGGGCTCCTCTCTCTCTGTCAGACTGTGTACTCGGGAGAAGCTGCTATGTGCAGAGCAAACCCAATGAGAAACTGGTGTATTGGGGAAGCAAAAGACAATAGCCCTGGGACTGAACTTGGAAGTATGTCCTCTAGCAAAGTCAAGCTAAGGTGACTAGATCCCTGAGCTGACCTGGGGCCTAAACCATAAATACCTGGTGAAGCTGCTTCTCCAGTCCTGGCCTTCAGAAACTGTGGGACATAATAAATGTCTGTGGCTTAATGCTGGTATTTGCCACACAGCAGTAAATGCCCAAAACACAGGCATAAAGGGGAGGATGAAGTGATGTATGCATCATACAGCATAGTATACCTCACACCCCAAGTTAGTGTTAAGTCTGTCTGACTTCACGTCTACTCTTTCCCATATCCCATGCTTGTGCTGGCTAGTCTCATGTCAACTTGACACACAAACTAGAGTTATCTGAAATGAGGAAACCTCAATTGAGAAAATGCCTCCATGAGATCTGACTATAAGGCACTTTCTTAGTTGGTGATAGGTAGAAAACCTCTCAGTCCATTGTGGGTAGTGCTACCCCTAGGCTGGTGTCCTGGGTTCTATAAGAAAGCCAGGGGAAGCAAGTCAGTAAGCAGCACCCCTCCAGGTTCCTGTCTCCAGGATCCTGCCCTGTTTGAGTTCCTGTCCTGACTTCCTTCAATGATCAACAGTACTGTGGAAATGTAAGTTGAATAAACCCTTTCCTCCTTTGCTTTTTGGTCATGGTATTTCACAGCAGCAATAGAAACTCTAAGACAATGCTGATTCCACTGGTTTCCTTAATGTTAATCAGAGGGTAACATGGCCATGCTAACCCAACCGGTCAGGACTTCCTTAGCCTCCTGCTCCTGTCAGGGACGAAGCTCCCCAGTGAATGGCAAGCCCAGAAAAAAAAAAACCCAAGGTAAATCAAACAGTGTCTATACCTTTGTTTTTTCTTACTTTCTTATTAGAAAAATAGTGATGCGACTTCATAAGAGAGCATATAAACTATAATAAAGCTATATAACTAGTTAAAACTAGATGACTATAATAAAAGCTGACAATGTCTGCTAGAGGTAGAGCTACTCATCTAAGGAGCAGCAGTAACTCTTGGAATGGAAGACCTGGAGAAGGATCCACAGAGCAGATGAACTAGGATCCGAGTGAAGCAGAAGTAGGAATGGGGTGGACAGAATGCCATTCCTTAAGAGAAGAGACCCTAACAGCTAATACAAACTATTTGGGGGACATTATTGCTGTGGTCAAAAGTAAGAAGGACAGACAGACAGCAGACAGACAGACAGACCCACCCCTGGAAGAAAGATTTTTGAATGATATATGCAATACCCATTTCCATGCTCAAGCTGTGTCATGGCCAACCATTGGCTTCAAGAACTGCCACACAGAGAGATTCCACCATTTTCATAATTAAACAATAGGTCATTGCTCACTGCTTTCATATGCATTTTCATTTATCTCCCACAATTTGTTAATCCCCACTTCACAGATAAGTTTGAAGTTTAAAACTGTTAAATAATTCTTAAGACGTTTTCTGACAAAGACGATAAGGTGGGCTTAAGTATAGGCTTGCTTGTGGCCTCCCCTCTCCACCACACTTTCTGGTATATTCTTTAACACCCTATATTACTACAAGAGTTCTAATTTGTCTTCTATCCTCTACCTCACATTGTTTCCACATGGCATTCAGTAGTCCTTATAAAGCTCAGCTCTGTGTTTACTGTTCCTCTCTTAAACCTTCCAATAATCCTGTCTTAGGATAGAATTCAACTTTCCGTCCACAATTCATAGGCCTGAGTGATCTGGCACTCTCACAGACTCTATCACTGATTCTCTGATCCTTCTTGAGTTGTTCTGGTCTGGAATATTCCATTGTAGGCATCCAGACTAACCAGTCAAATGTAAGTCATCTGGCAGTGAGACTCTGCAACACCTCTTCTTGCATCTGATATCATACCCACCCACCTGATATCATACCCTCCCATTCCTTTATTACTTTATTATCTGAGCCATAGAGGCAACTCATTATATTTGTGTTTTTCAGAGCTATTTAGGGTAACCATTTTATCCTGGGATGCTGCCCTTGAGGGTTCATTTCCTTGGAGCCTTCCCAAACTGCTGGTTATCCAGGAGGGCTGAACTCAACTTCTAGGCTCAAGACCCTGTCCCTTGGCAAATCCCACACTTCAGATCACCACATATGACTCCACAACCAAGGGATGTTCATTTGACCAATGCCTCTTCAACAAGACTTCCAACCAAAACTTGGCTTCTCCTGGCTCATGTTATAAATAGCCTTATTTGACTAAACTTTCCATTCTGGACATTCACTTGTATCCTGCTACACGTGAAGGCGCTATTTGTTTGTGCCTCTAAATTTTACATATGATGCACCCAACAAATGTTTGTTGAAATGAATATTTGTAAAAGTGTAGGTAAAGATCTGAGAACAGACCTTTGTGATGAAATTATCAGTTTACTAATAGAATAATTTGGAATGTCCAATCAGAGTGTAGAAGGCAGGGTGATGTGCCCCAACAGTACTTGGGCTATTTAAACAGTGATTGATGAGGCTGGGCAGAAGCAAGGTGTAAAGGTGTGTGTGTGCGTGTGTGTGTGTGTGTGTGTGTGTGTGTGTGTGTGTGCAGTGTATGTATATGCAATGTGCATGTGTATCTTGCAGTGTATTTATGTGTGCAGTGTATGTGTGTGTGCAGCATGCATGTGTGTCTTGCAGTGTGCATATGTGTGTGTGTGTGCTCTCTCTGTGTGTAGCATGTAGATGTGTGTATACAGTGTGTATACAATGTGTGAAGTGTGTATGTCATGTGTATTTGTAGTGGCTGTGTGCATGTGCATAGTGGGTATGTGTATAGTGTGTATAGTGGTGTTTGTAGTTTGTATAAGCACATGCAATAGGCAAAGTGAGAGGATATTAATAGTCATGGAGTTGCAGACTATGGATAATTTAAAGTTCTCTGCATCTACTTTGCATCTACTTGAAAGTTTTATCTTTCTGCAATGAGACCACAGTAATGGCTTGTATTTGTAATGCAAACCAAAAGAAGACAAGAACAAGAGGTGAGCAGCTATCAAGACTTGGAGTATGGAACTAGGAGAAGAAAGAACCAGGAGGAAATGATTAGAGAGGAAAACCAGGAGGAACAGAGATGAAGACAGGACCCTAAGTGGCCAGGTACCAATGCTGGCCTCTCTCCTTACAGACTGAAGACTGGCCATAGCGAAAGACCTCAGACACTGCCTGCCCCACTAGAGTGTGAGCTCGGAAGCATTAAGTACTCATATTTGCATACTGAGGACTATTTGCAAAGGCTCAGCAATTTCTCCTATATTTCCAGCTAAAGTTTCTCTGTGGTTTTTGTTATTGTTTGTTCGTCTTCAGAATACCTGTAAACAAAAGCTTTTCTTCCTTTTGAACCCTTTAAAAATAACACTAAATTTGAGAGATTTAATTTTTCTACAGGGAAGCATGGCAAAGCTATAGCTTGGCTTAATATAGCAATTTCGTTTACAGGATAGCGTCAGTTGCTGGCCTGATTCTTTGCCAAGACAGCATCCCGAGAACTGCCGGGCAAAGTTGACAGCTGATGTTACCAAAGCAAAAGGCTCTTGCTGAATTCACTGAGGCGTTCTCTGAGCTCAAGACAGGGCTGACGGCAAGCACTGCAAATACATTTATTTTTCAACAAATATGCATAGAAAACATACAGAGGCTATGTATATCCTGGTATTCTTGTTTGCATTCTACAACAGAAAAGCAAGTGAAAAACTGGTGATATCTAAATAAAGGGGCGGTTTGAGGAGATTGCAACCTTGAGAGCCCCAGGTAAGAGAACATGCAAGATTTCTATGTTATCAGGAGAATATATCTGAGAATCTAAAATGATCCAAAACTGGGACGATTTATTTAAACCACCTGGAAAGACACACAACATTAGTGGTGCTATCTTACATATTTTTACTTGTTATTGTGTGTGTGTTTGTGTGTATGTGTGTGTGTATGTGTTGCTGTATGTAAGTGTGGGCAAAAGTGTGCCACAGTACATGTGTAGAGGTCAGAGGACAACCTCAGGTGTCACTCCTAGCCTTCCATCTTGTTTGAGACAGAGTGTCTTTTTGTTGTTTGCCATTATACACTCCAGACTAGTTGGCCATGGATTTCCAAGGGTCGCCCTCCTTTCCTTCCTTCTCACTGTGGGAGCAGTGCGGTGCATGCTGCTGTATCCAGCTTTAGAATGGTTCTGAGGATCTGGACTTCAGTTGTCACACTTCTTCAGTAGCCATTTTTGCCCGTGGAGCCATCTTTCCAGTTTGTAATATTTTCTTATTTATTGAGTCCCCATTATGTGCGGTGTGTTTCCAGTTGGTTTCCACAGACCCAGTAGGTAAATAACCCCCATCAGTACCCATCACGTGGTCACAGGGTTCTCTCTTTCCCAGGATCCCTCAGTGTTTCTTCCCAAATGTCTTCAAATCTCTCCCCAGCTCTTTCCCACTTAAGAGGCTACATAACTTTGAGTGCTTCAGAAGAGTGAGATGGACTTTCAATGGTTTCAGTATAGTTTGCTTCCTTCTCCCTCCTGAGTAAGTTTCTTAAATACAGAAGCATCAAATATTGGACAAGCTACTCTGGTTGTAGAACTGCTACTGTAGTGTAATATGGCTAGTAGCATCCTTGGTCCCTGCCTACAAGATGCCCATGGTACCTTCCCAATCATGACTAATAAAAATTGCCTTTAGGTGGTGCCAAATGTCTCTTGGTGGCAAACACCACCCCATTGGGAATGATGGGCATGAAGACTGAAAGCCAGGTTCTGTATCTTGCTTTCAACTATTGCTATTAGAGTCCTCTGCTTTCTCCATTCACCATCATTCCCTGTCCTCAGCTGTCTTCCAGATACCATCCTTCATCTTCTGCCTCTTTGCTGTTGTCTCTTTCTGAGATTCTGCTTCTCAACATCCTTGTCCCCCTAGTGTAATATGTGGCCCGGAAAAAAATCTCTGTTAAATACGGGGTGGAAGAAGCTTTTTAATCTACCAGTTTACAAGTTTTTCAATCCAGCACCATCTTCTCAGACACAATTTCTTCCTCTTCTTTTCCCTTTTTCCATGGTTGATTGTTTATCTGATGTGCACTTTGAGCAGATTTACATTTAGTTATAACCATCTGTAGCCATCCCTCTGCATAGCAACCAGACTACGAATGTGTAGACTATGCATTAGTCTCATATAATATTAGTTTATAATTACTGTATTTTAACAACTTTGCCAAATAATGCCCAAATAAAGCCATTTTGCTCTTATCCTGGCATAGCACCATGCCTATCACCCCAGAACCTGGACAGCTAAGGCAGGAAGGAGGCTTATGAGCCCATGATCAGCCTGGCAAGGTCCCATTTCCTGCTGCTACCCTTGGCTCCACTTACTATTATCACCTTGCTTTATAAGTCAGAAAATTAAGCTAGTGGCTCAAGATCCCAGATCTACCAGGTAACACAGTTGGGGTAACATAGCTGAGATCATGTCTCAGAGCTGCTGTTCTAAGCCACCACACCAAGGTTTTGCTTTGTGCTCATCCTTTCAGGTTCCATTGCATCAAACCCAGAAAATTTTTGCACACTGCATCTATTCAATAAACACCCACATGTTCAGCTATGTACCCACATTACCCTGAGTAACCAAGCAGTTATCACTTGCTTTCTAGCCCCGCCTAGGACAGGTGACAACCGCTGCCTTACATGGCAAACATTCAGTAGCATTTTCTTCTGAAAACACACACACACATACACACATACACACCACAGATGCACTCTGACCCCTCAACTCTCTCCTCCAATGACTTAAAAAAATCAATTTAACCAAGCAGCATTGATTGCTTTCAAACAATGTTTGATCCCAGGGAAGTCCACAGGGATAGAATTAGATCTAGTGGACAGAAGCAACTTTGGACTTAATACCCAGAGGCATTTCTTCTTTGAAGCGGTAATTGCTAGTACCAACAGCCATGTTTAACATGTGCTGGGCTCTGCTTTCAATATCTCATATACATTAAACTATCTAATTCCTATAGTAACCTAATAAGATGGATATTATCAATGCCCCTGTTTTATCACCAAGAAACTGAGAAACAAAGTGCTTAAATAAAATGTCTGATTGATGGGGACTCTAGGGACAAACCCTTAACCAGTATTTTATACTGCCTCTCAAAGAAATGAGCTGCTTGTAGGTACAGAACACTTTCTGGTTGGAGTATAGATGGAAAGACCAGATTATTTCTCTGCTGAGTAGGTGTCTTCCCTTGGAGACCTTTTGTTGTTTATAGCCGTGAGGGTCTCCAGCCCAGAAAGTGTATCTTAGCTTGTCCACTTCAGTGTTTTTCATGGTGTCTGACACATAGTAGGCCTGCAATAAAGCTATATTGAAGTCCTAAATCCCAACATCAAGGGTCTGTTCAGACAGGAAGAACAGATCTAATTCTGGAAGTCCTTCCGGTCAGAGGCAAGCACTTTCTGTCTGGAGACAGTTCTGCTTACACAATGACATCATCCACTGCCTCTGAGTCCTGAAGGTCAGATGGCATGGCTTTTGGTAAGCTTCCCTAGTCAGCCCCCAGGCAGCCACTGAGTCCATCAAGGACACTCTTTAAGAGTCTGATAAATCAAATTACAGTGACCCAAGCATGCACAGTCAGTTGAATCTCTTGAATAGTTCAAGTCTCTAATACATCTTTTGGAGAGGAGACGCTGGACTGTGCAATGGGACAGATAATAGACCTCTCTCAGGTCAGCCTGGATAAAATCAAGAGCAAGTCATTAAAATTGCGATTTGCTTTGGATGACTCCAATTTAAAGAAAGAACAAAAGATGGATTTATGAAACAGAAATGAGATTTGCAAGGGATGGTTCTAAGTACTATATTAAAAAGAATAAAAAGAATTGGTGAGGGACCTGCAGGCATTGGGGGAATGAAGAGTTATCCTGGACTTCAGGAAAGGCCATTGAGAGAAGAGTTCCAGGGCTGAACAAGATTGACACCCAGGAAATGTCTTTTTGATACACAGAAATGTGTTTTGTAGACAGATATAACTTGGCAGGAGACAGAACCCTAAAGACCTGGTATAGATCCCAGGGTCTTTAATTAGCTGCAAGATCTGGGCATTTCATTTGTTGTATTGTAAAATGTGGATACTAATACCTTCCTCAGGCTTAAGATAATGTATAGAACAGGCAGACTGCCAATAAACAGGAGCTGTTAGTATTAGACACTGTCCATAGAGCAGTTGATGGTAGTGGTCCATTCTCTGATCTCCTGAGGCTAGACCACTAGGAATGGAGAGTTAGCAACAGAAATCTTGCATGGGTTGGGATTTAGGTTAAGTGACTGCTGGAGTACAAATTCTGTTGACTGTATGCTGGATAAATTCTTTTTTTATTAGATGTTTTCTTTATTTATAATATCTCCTTTCCCATGTTCCCCCCCCCAAAAAAAACAAAAACAAATAAAAAAAAACTAAAACAAACCCCTGTTCCCTCCCCCTTCCCCCTGCTCACTACCACACCCCCTACTGCTTACTGGCCCTAGCATTCCCCTATTCTTTTTAAACTGTATTTCCCCCAGACCTTCCATAGATGTCTTCCTCCATTTATTTATGCCTTCAGGATCTTTGACAAATCATTTACTATTTTCTCTATTCATTAATAATCAATAATAACAGGCTTAACATAAGTAGATTGTCTTATTTGCTTGCATTAATCTCTCTATCTACCTACCACATATCCATCCATCCATCCATCCAACCATCCATCCATCCATCCTTCCATCTCATCTACCTTTTTGTTCTAATTCCTCTCCACAACTTTCTCTGCTTCCTAATCTCACACGTGTATTATGAGTTCTTTGGGCACATTATTTTGAGGGAACTTACCACAAACTATCTTTATTATTAACCAATGTACTTGGTGATCAGTAGGAAAACAAATAACTTAGTATCTTGTCCAGGTTGTCTTTGGGTGACCCTAGTAGCCTAAAGCAAAATACATGTATAAAACACTTACTTGGTATCAAGCACTGTGATGAGAAGCTTTGCATAATAAGTTTCTAGAATCTATAGGGACAGCCTTGTAACAGCATTAATATCCCTTTCAGCATTAATATCCCTTTACAGTTTATGAATTCGAATCTTTGAGGGGTTTAAAGTATTGTCCCAAATTATGTAATGTGGATAGAGCCAGGTGTGACTGTCTTTAGGTCAACCATTTTCACCTTATGCTCTCTCCTATGGATCTAGGAACCGTGGGTAGGTGTTAATTAGCATTTCTGTCTTTGCCTTGTAGGATACTGTGGGCAAGAGCATATTATTTGCTGGCTTGTCTCTAGTGCCCAGTAACTGTTGCTTCTCCTGTCATCTCACCTTACCTCATCAAGCAGATGGCTATGAGCACTACTTGTATTTGGGGTGAAGCCAGGATACTAGCTTCTTCCTCAGGAGCATCTTGACCTTCAGTGAATGCTGTTCTGTGCTCAAGGCAACAGCAGTGAGGATGGACAGTAAGTGAGCGAGCAATTACACCCAGTTCGAGGATGTTGAGCCAGATTTCACCTGCTTAGGTTAACTGGAGACTTCCATAACAGAAAGGGGAGAATTAGCAAGCAGAGTTTAGGCAGCCTAGCTAGCCACTTGAGCTCATATTGGGAGGACACGGGGCCACTAAAGTCAGTGACAAATCTCAGAGCCCACTGCTGCTTGCACTAACACCATTCCTTATGCAAACAGAGGTCTGCAACTTAAAAACCTTCACTCCTGAACCCACAGGCTCACCCACATCTATCCTAGACCCTCTGGAGTGTCCATGGCTGCTGTGAATCCCTTAACAGTGAATAGTAAAGCCTACTACCAGGAAGCTTTCATTGTAAAAAATTCCTGATCTAGGGTTATTTACACCCGATGGAGTCAACAAAAATTCTCTTAATAGCCACTTGGTGGCAGGTACATTGCTAGACATAACACAGAAATGAAATAAGACTCTTGATTTCAATGATCTCTCTATCAAAGAAGACAGGAAAGATGAGAATTAAAGATCAACATGCTTGATGCTGCAGGAGGGAAGGTTTCTGTGGCTATCAGAGAATAAGGGGCTTTTATTTCTCAGTTGGAGAAGTGTGGGGATAGTTCTCAGAAGACAGGATTGTCAAGCAAAGTACTAGAGACAGTGTCAGGTGTGTGTGTGTGTGTGTGTGTGTGTGTGTGTGTGTGTGTGTGTGGCCATGGACAGCATTCTAGGTAGAGGGCAAAATGTGTGCAAAGGCCAGGCTTGGTGAGTTGGAGTTTTAAGTGTATAAGTTTTCAACCAATTCATGGTTAAGAAAGAATAATTTTAAAGTAACAATTTGGTGAGGGATAAGGTTAGAGACTTTGGTACAGAAAAACAACAGGTGGAACATTCTTAGCAAAGTAGTAAGAGTGTAGGACAATGGAAGAGGATACATAGGGAATTTGAGCATTAGAATTTCTGCCTCCTATCTAGAGGCAAGAGAGGAGGACCAGCTGCAAGGTGGTCAAACAGCAAGTGAAAATTGTTAGGACAGTCATCTAGCAAGTAGATGATGAAGGCCATTGCATCTGGGATGAAGAGAACTGGAGGATTATGGGTGTGTGAGTTGGGTTGGCTATACATGTCCCCTGGGGGAGTAGGAGAAAGTCTTGACTCCAGAGTAAATCCAGCTTCCAGCTTTCTTACATGGCTGGCTGCTGAGGTGAGGTCAATGACCATTGTAGCAGGGACAATAATGACAAGAGGAGGGATGGAACAAGGTAGGTGGGAGCAAGCAGTCAAGACAGTTTCTCTGGGACTGAGGTGCCTTTGGATCACTTATATGGTATTGTGCAACAAATTATTCCTATACCTTTGCATTAAGAATATGGATTTTTGGAATTCAATAGAAAGAAAATAAGGGACACTTCACATGGAAATTAGACTGCAGGAAGAAAACCTAGCTAAGGCCATAGAACAGAAATGAGAAGATCACTCAAGGTACATGCTCAGGGAAAGTTTAACTGTTCTTTGTTTAAGATGAGACAGAGCTGAGTCATGAGCTGGAAGGAAGTAGTAATCAAAAGAAGGAATGAAAGAGAAGGCCTGAGGGAAGACATATTGGATACCACAAACTCCAGGGTACAAATGAAAAAGAGCTCTTCTGGACTGAGGCAAAGGAGGCAAGTTATCTCAGGACAGAGAAGTGTTCAAACCAGGAGTCCACAGGAAGGTTGTATTAGCCTCTCTACGGTGAAACAGCTGACAGAGGTACCTGAAGTCCTTGAACTTCGTTTCACTCACATGGAGAGTAGGGTAAAAGTATTGACTTGCAGGTCACTATGAAGATTCCTTGACATTAGAAATACAAAGTATTTAGCATAGTCCTGGAACATACAGTGGTTCTCAATCTTTCTAACGCTATGACCCTTTAATGCAGTTCCTTGTGATCTTTGTGCTGACCTCCAACCATAAAATTATGTTACTGCTACTTCTTAACTATAATTTTGCTACTGTTATGATTCATAATGTAAATATAGGTAGGATTCATGACCACTGTGAAAAGACCATTTGACCCTACAGGGGTTGTGACTCACAGGTTGAAAAACACTATACTAGGCATTTATAAGCCAATTGTTGTGTGCTGCTCTTGTCTTTGATATTGCTATTGCAATTTCAAGTATAAGTTCATATGCTTATCCTTAATCTTTGTAGGAAATTTAATCTTTGTAGCTTTTGTGTAAAGTGTGTTTTAAGTCCTAATCAACCATTATAAGAACACTTTGGGTGAAGACTCTTGGTTTTTTGTTTGTTTGTTTTTGGGTTTTTTGGGGTTTTTTTTGTTGTTGTTTTTTAAATTAAGGCCTGTCTTGTGTAATAGACACATGTATCAGAAGATGTAGTTTCCTCCTCTTCTTACCTGTAGCCATTCTAGCCAGTTGTATAAATTGGGTTTTTAATAAAACACTACCCTACAAAGTATGTTGATCATTCCTTTGGAATTCATTTCAGAGTTGATTTGGAAAAGCTTAGACAAACTATCCAATTGGGAGACATCAGAATGCTGGAGCTCTGTCTGGGGTTTGGGGTCAAGGTACTGCTTTAACAGGAGGGCCCTCACCTCATTGACAGAGTGGTCTTGTTTCAGGTGGGTCAGGGAGATCCAAAGGTATCTTTACATAAGGCCCACATGGCAGCCTGCAATCTCGAGGGTCTTTTAAATTTATTTTTCATCTGCTCTTTTTTTGTCTATTTTTTCTTTCTTTAGAGAGAAAAAACCATTATATTTGAAAAATAAACAATATAAACATAGA
Organism: Mastomys coucha; assembly: GCF_008632895.1. NCBI lineage: Eukaryota > Metazoa > Chordata > Mammalia > Rodentia > Muridae > Mastomys > Mastomys coucha. The sequence continues at coordinate 63,482,774 of NW_022196900.1, read as the reverse complement.
AGTAATGACCTCTGAGTTATTCTTTAGAGTCTCCACAAATTACACACACACACACCATACATACATACACATGAACATATGCACATGTACACACATACCCACTTATAAATGCATATACATACATATACACATGCATGCATACACAAACACACATATGCACATAGACATGCATACACTGTTGTTTACTGGTCAGCATTACAGTGTTCATTTTTGGTAGGTGCTATGGTTATTCTGAGTTCAGAGAGAGGGCAGGACATGGCTCTTATTCTTAAAACATCCCCCTCACTGAGTCTGGGGATGATGACTCTATGCATAAGAGTGCTCACCATTTAAGCATGAAGACTTGAATTTGACTTCCTAGCACTCATGTTAAAAATATATCTATGCTGGCTCTACATACAACTGTGATCAATACTGGGAAAACAGGGGGCAGAGACAGGAGGATAGCTGAGACTTGCTGGCCATCTAGTTTAGCTTCCTGTCTCAAGAAAATAAGACAGAGTAATTGTGTAGGACACTAGACTTCTTCCTTTGGCCTCTACATGTGTGGGCAAACACATATGCATGCACATGCCCCCACAATACACACACACACACACACACACACACACACACACACACACACACACTCCTTTCAGACAGAAACACTTAGATTTAAGCATCTATTTATCTGTGTCACTTTGCTAGCTATATAGGATGTGGAGCCAAACTGCAAGATTTCTGAGTTCAAACTCAGACACATGTCTATATAACTGTTGATTTTTATCATGATGGAATGTATAAATCCTGCCAAGCATGGTATGAAATACATTTTCCCAGCTAAAAATGTTCTCTTTTGTTCCTTCATCTTCTACATAGAAATGAGCCTTTCTTCATTCATAGAAGAGCTATTGACTGCCCCACCTGCCACTTTATGGTATGATTTGGGGTCATGACACCATTGTTACAGATCCCTTACTTGAGTGGGAGATGGGGAGAGGGTGTGTGCTTTCTGTGAAAATCAAGAAGGGATGATGTAAAACAAGGTGTCCTGCCCCAGATGCAAGATGACATAGATTTTAAACAAGTGGTTCTTAATTTTCCTAATGCTGCAACCCCATAATAGAGTTACTCATGTTGTGGTGTCCCCCAAGTGTAAAATTATCTCATTGCATTTCAAACTATAATTTTACTATTCTTATGGATTGTAATATAAATATCTGACATGTAGGATATCTGATATGCAACCTCCAACAGGGTTTTGCCTCATAGATGGAGAACTGCTGGTAGGATGAAGGGATCTCAGTTGTGTCAACAATCTTTTCCTCGCTGCTCTCTGCCTCTAGTGCCACCAGTACCAACCATTTTACACGTGAGGAAAACAAGGTTCTGTGTACCAACCCTCACCCAGCTGCCATGGAATTTGTATAGAAGATGGCCTGTTCCTTAGCTTAAGAACTCATAAGAATGACATAGACCTGGTAAGGCACATTTCTTTTATAAAAATTATATTTTGAAATGTTCTAGGAGTCAGAATATTAATCTCATTAAACTCTTCTCAAGACAATGTACTGGTTATGAGCAGGACTCTCCTCCCAACTAGAATAGTATGCTAAACTAGAAGTAAACCGTTATCACAAATTTTTAGTCAATTATGATATTAAAAGACTTAAAATACCTTTGGTTACATGTATTAGACAGAACTCAAGAGGAAACTGGAGGTATATCATTTTTATCAGAACAGGAAGTAAATAGGGGACTCAGTACTGCAAAAGAATATCACTTATGGGCAGGGTAACTTCAGGCCTCTTTAAAGAGCAAGATGGCCTTGGGAAAAAGACTCCACCCATAGAGGCCTCAGATTCTTAGTGTGAAAGAATCTAAGCTCTTATCCTCATATGATGGAGAACCTCATAAGACATGATTTGATAATCCAATTCTGAGTGTTGAAGGGATACTGCTATGGTTTGAGAATACAGAACTCATAAGTAGTCCTGTAGATGAGAGGAATGGCCAGCTGAGAGTGAAATAAGTGGGAATGGGGACCAAGGGTCTAGAAAACAAGCCTGAGTCTATGGGTGGAATTTGAAAGGATTTAGCTGCAGGCAAGCCTGGGTCATAGTCATGTGAATGACATTGTCAGATGGCATTCAATTGCTTAACTCTACAGCAGCCACCTGAACAGTTTAAATCCCTGTTCTGTCATCATAAATAGCTTTGGTATCTTGAGTAAGCCAACATTCATACGTAAGATGAGGGTAGCCAAACGCTATTCAGAGGTGGAGTGAGGGTAACATAAACTAAGTTCTATGGGCAGCCAAATATAAGCATACACCTAATAAGAAGTGGTCTGTGGAGACAATGCCTGGGCTCCAATTCTTGCTCTGCTCCTTTCTAGCCATACATGTGATACCAGGCACAGTTGGGGCTCTCTGTGTCTCAGTCCTTCTCACCTCTACCCAATACCATGGGCATAGGGCTAGACTTCGAAGACTCATAGGATTGTTATGAGGTTGAAATTCGCATAAGAAGTTTAGTGCCAATAAATCATGACTAGATTTAGGTCGTTAAGCCTGTTTCAGAATCTACAAATATTCTCCAACCTTTGGAAAACCCAAATGGGTTATCTAACCCGGAGCATCCACCCAGTAGTATGGTCTCTAGCACTTGGGGCATGTGTTACTGCTCATGATCAAACAGAATTCGTCTTTAACTTTGGACATTATTGGACTTGAAATACACTTATTTATAGTGGCTTAATGTCATAATAAAGGAGACCTCCAGCAATTCCTTAGGATGCCAAACCTCTCCAAGTTCAGAGATCCAGGAGGCTGAGGTTGTGGCCAGGATGGGCTGGAGTCCCTCATTCTATGGCTGCTCATGATAGTTCCTCCTGTTCCATACCATGCTGTGTTCCTCAAAGCATTGTGCTAAGCTAGGTTCTGATGTAGTAGCATGTGCTCACCAAAGACCTGCTGAATTGAAGAGTAGGGAATAGTAAAGGAGTGAATGAGGAATGAATGAGCTCTTTGACTGTCAGAGTGGGGAGGAGGCGTTGATTGCAATCAATGTGGTTTGACCTGTGAGGCTTCAGGGGTGTCCAGAGATGGCAGAAGGGAAGGGGAGGGTGACTTTGAGGTTAGAGTGTTCTGGGAAAGATAGCAGCTGAGATGAAAGAATCATGAATTACAACATCCTATGGATTTGAAGCAGGTTCAAGACAAGCAGTTTCTGATTGAGAGAGTAAAGCCAACATAGAAGCAGAGGTTGCTAGGGAGAAAGCCAGGCTCAGAAGCAACTGGAGCACCTACCTCACCAGGCTACCTCCTGCCGTCAGGACTGAAGGGGTAGCATTAGAGAAAGCAGGAAAGGAGACTAGGCCTGCACCTTATCAAAGCTGCTGCCCAACAGCTTGGAGTCGAGGGCAGGTCCTCTGCTGGGTGCAGGATAGAAACCTACAAAGAAACATTTCCAGAGTTCTTACTGCATGCAAGAAATAGATTATAGATTCTGTGCCATTTATAGATTGTCTCATACCAGTTTAATTGCCATCGTATAGATGAGGAAAATAAAAACTCCTTTTATATCATCCAGTTTCAAACTGACCATGACAAAATTACAATTCAAGTTCAAGTTCATTTGCTGTCAAAGCCCTGAATCTTCCAGGACCCTTCCTTTTTCTAAGCCTTGTGTCCTGCAGGGTCAGAGTGGCTGAGCTCAGGAAAAGAGCTGCAGTGAGTGAGTGGTCTGACAGCTAGACTCTAGTCCCAAATGGCTTGTCAGGTGCTAGGTGTGGCATGTTGGTTGGTGGCTTCTTCTTTCTGGGTGCCACCTGTCCTGGCTCAGGAATCAGCATGGCTCAGGGCCTGTGGCTTATCAGGTAGGATAGATCAAGGACTCACAAATGCCACTTGGATTGAGTCACACAGCCCTAATCTTCAAGGCTAGTAAGCAGGGCCTTTTATTCTTATTTTCTGACTGCTTGATTCAACCTTCACTTCCTCATTCATGAAAATGATTCTTTCCAAGAAAGGTTAGAAGGGGAAATGAACTAATTAGAGACTACCAGGAACCTTCCAAAAATGTACATAAATGGACAAAATTGCTGGAGTCATTACTGTGTTACCCAACCATCACAAGGCTGGCAGGGAACAGAGCACAGGGTGAAGGATGCTCTGGGAACTGAATGCCTTTCACTGATGGCCTAGCAAATGGCTCTGTGATCTTATGCAAATTTCTTCACCTCTCTGGGCTTTAGTGAAATAGTCTGTGAAGGAATCACTGACATCAATGGAGATGAATCTCTTTGAGCCCTATGAAGAAACAGCATAAATGTTGGATAATGTTAGTAGCACCTATAAACTGATGGTGGGGACACTGGATCTGTTTAGTTTCCAAAATGCTCTCTCCTAGGTTGCTCACTTAGTTTCCTTCTCTGCTGCTGTGATAAGATATCCTAACAAGAACAACTGAAGGGAGAGTTTATTTTCCTTACAATTCCAGGTTACAGTTAAGCAATTCAGGGGACTCGAGGTAGTGAGGACTTGAAGCAGCTAATCACATCCTCAGAGAGCAGAGAGGATAAGTGCATGCTTACAATCCCTTTGCTTTCTCCAGTCTTATGTTAGCTAGGATTCCATGACTAGAGAATTGCGCCACCCACAGTGGATTGGGTCTACCCATCTCATTAATATAATCAAAATAATCTACCATGGGCTAACCTGATCCTAACAATCCCTCATTGAGACTCCCTTCTCAGGTGATTCTACATGTGTCTAATCAATAATCAAAATTTATCACTATAGTTGCCATGGCTCCATCTCCTGTCAACTCTATGGCTTAGGTTGAGACAGTCATTTCCAGACCTTGGTGTATATTGAAAACCAGAGCCCTTGAGAGAATATATTGAAGGAAAGGGAAAAAGACAGAACCGGATAATAAAGAATTGATATCACGAGAAATAGAAAATGCATACAGTACAAGGCAGAGTTACACCTGAAGCGCCTTTCACTTACAGTAGCAATGCTGTGAAATGTTACTGTGTGTGTTACAGAATGGAAGACAGAGCTGCAGGGAAGTTATGAAACTGACAAATCAGAATACTGGGAAGGATGGAAGCACTTAGCTGAGGAGTATCTGCTTAATATGTGCAATGCCTGGGCTCTATGCTCAGCTCTGAAAAAAAGGAAAAGAGGAAAAAAGAAAAAAAAGGCGTTTCTAGCATAGGCTACTGGGTCCCAGAGTATGTAGGTCTCAAAAATGTAGATTTATTCCCATGCCCTCCTGACAGTTTTGCATAGGGTTTGATTAAACAAGTTGTAGTTCAGTTCTTTTATGCCAAGTGCTGATGTAGAAACCATGGAAACGGTTGCCTGAGTCCCCGTTTCATCAATGTTTATATTCTGATCACTAATAATTAAGAGGCAAAACCATTGCATATCGGGTGGTAAGGCTCAAATTGTGCCCCTTTCTAAAAAAAAAAAAAAATCACAGTGAGATTGCAACCCCATTACCTTAGAATGTTATCCTACTTTGTATGTAGAGCAGTGGTCACATATTCAAATGATATTAGAGCAGAGTGGATTGGTCCCTGATCCCATATGGCCACTGTCCTTACAGAAAGGGAGCAAAGAAACACCCAAGGAAGGAGGAAAGCTGCTGCACTATGGGAAAAATACAAATGCCTGTCCTCAGGCCTCATATTCTGAATGTGTTGTCCCTAGATGATCGTAGTATTTTGGAAGGCAGTAGGGCTTTGGGAAGTGGGACCTGGTTGATGGAAGTGGGCCACTGGGGGTAAGACCAGGCTCGTGTTACCCAGAGTGCTTCCTGGTCTCAGTTTTGGCTTCCTCTCTGCCACAATGAGTTGTTCCCCAAGACTTCCTTACCATGGACTGAAATCTCTGAAATCCTAAGCCAAAGCAAACGTTTCCCCAGTTGTTCCTGTGTGGTATTCTGTGATAGTGACAGCAAAGTACCAACCGTACTTGAGGATGGAGCATTTCCTGGAGAAGAAACTCGAGCAATGACCTGCAATCACTACAAGAGGAGAAGGGACAGGGAGGAGTCTATATGTTCCAGAGGGAGTGGGGCCCTGCCCACACCACAGTTTTAGAACCCCAGAACTGGTAGACATCAGATTTCTTTGTTTTGAGGTATTCTGTTTTTGGAGCTTATCGAAAGCAACACTAAGTCAGGTAGTGAGATATGTTACTTAAAAGAATATATAACTTGTCATATACATACACGTGTGTGCTTGTGTGAAGGCACACATACCCACACACTCACCCTCACACTTACACACACACTCACACATACACACACATAGACACACACTCACACACATGCTCACTCACTCTCACATACACACTCGCACACATATACACACACCCTCACACTTACCAACGTATAGCCACACACATATACTCTCACACACATACACATACTCACATACACACACTCACATGTGCACACACACACACTCATTCTCTCTCTTACACATACACAAACACACACATACACCTTGTACATTAAATCAAGCTTAGTTTTGCATTTAAGGTACAGACTCCCCAAACCACTAACACTGGTTGCTCTTGAGCTCTAGAGGAACAGGGCATGCTGTGCCTGTCTAGGCCTCTTGCTGACAGCACTCCTCTTCACCATCGGTCCCTGGACTGTGACTGCTTCTTCACTCACCTTGACTGCAAAAGGTTTACTATACAAATTAATAATGTAAACGAGATTTCAGCTAGCAACTTTGCAGCAGAGAAGTGGTGAAGGCCTATTGCACAGTAATTGTTAGCATATAAATGGAGGCCACAGCTGAAAATGACAGTATGCTCGGGGAAGCGGGCCATCAGGGACTGCTGATGTGGACATTTTGGTACCTACTCTGATCATCTTGCTGTTATAGGAGTCACAGAGAATATGCGGACTGTTCCATTGCTTCTAGGCTGTTGTTCTCACCATGTCCTACCCACTCTGACCCATCCAGACTCAGGCTCCAAGGATGAAGAAGCTGCAGTTTGGAGAGGTTTGGGAAGTGTTCATAGATTAGGGCATTGCCAGGCAGGACTTTTGACCCTGAGCTTTTGCATCAAGACCTGTTGTGTGACTGAAGCTTCCTGAAAAAAAAAACAAAATAAAACAAATATCTTTCTAAAATATAGCTGTTCACATGCTCTTTAACGATATCTAGTAAAATTGGATGTTAAGAATAGTCTGTCACTTAATTTTAACCCTAATCTTGGAAGTAGATGTAATTTACATCCAGATAGGAGTCTTGGAGAGGGTCTGTGACTTTGAAAGATCACATAGTAGGTTTGGCAGGAGCTGGAGGAAGCCAAAGCTGGACTTTTATCCATTTACAGCTTAGCTTGTGCCACGGAGAGAGGAGGTGCCTGAAAGAAGCTTCTGGACTCCACAGATGAACAGAACCAGTATTCCAGAAGGGGCATTGCTAGGCAGCCTCCTGTTGATTCTGATGGTCTTATTCCTGGGATGCCACAAGTCTTCTTTAGTCTAGATTATAGCTCCTTCCCTTCCTTTCCTTGTGTTCCAAATACAACTACACAAATGTTAGCTAAATTGTACAGATTATACACCCTAAAGTCTCTTCTTCTCTTGAAGTGTGAAACATGTCCCCATCTGGTTTCCACAGAGGTACCCACATTCCATAACTGCCCCAGGCAGCCAGGGGACCCAGGTGTCTGTCAATGAGGGAGGAAGCCCTTCGGGACCTCACTTTGGCATTTTCATTTATCATGCAAATGAAAGAAGTGAAATTAGGTCAAGCCAGGGATTGCAAATCAAAATCCTGCCAGAGGGCGCTCCCTTGGCCACAACGGGGCTGTGCACAGGGACCTTCCAAGGTGTCTAGTTTTGAGTTTCTTGTCTCGTCAAGGAGTTTCTGGTGCTTGCTTCATAGCCAGGCTTAGCTGGGTTCAGACAGGGCAGTTCCTAGTGCTGAGGGCTGGTCTTCGGAGTTCTCTGACAAAAACTCTATCCCTTGGGAGTCAGGCTCCTTCCTGGACTGGATCTAGCTTCTTCAGCACAGAGAATTATGTCAGGCTAGATGTCTCCTTGCCTAGAGCTTATTCTCCAAGGCTCTCCTCAGAGAGATGCCTGGGCATCATTGTTTATAACCTGGGAGACATCAGACAACCTTCTCACCTTCTCTGAGTCCCACTTCATCCACCCTTGGCTCTCTTGACTTTGCCTGGTGCATCCCAGGTATGCCTGCTCCTCTTGCAAACAAATTCCTGATGTCTGCCAAGGGGAGGACATGCTAGGGATATAGATGGGTAGTCAAAGGTCGACATGTAATGCTTAGTTTATTAATTTAGTTATGAATGCATTTGCTGCTGCTGAACGTGTGTGTGTGTGTGTGTGTGTGTGTGTGTGTGTGTGTGTGTGTGTATGTGTATGTGTGTCTACATTTGTATTTAAACCTTCCCTTGAGCCTGGACTATATTTCTGACTCTTTTTCTAGCTCTCTGGAGCAAGACAGTCAAGCCTTTGCACGCAGTCAGTATTTGCTACCTGCAGTTGAATCGCTGCCCGAATACATGAATAATTTGCCATAACAGTATCTGGGCTTCGTTCAAAGTTCCAGTTTCTTTGGATGAATCAGACTTACCCAAATAAAGAGAAAAATCAACACTCACAAGGGGTAGGTGGTTAGTTACAGTTGCTATCCTGTACAGAGTACCCCCTCATAGTGTTCTGGAAACAGTGGAGGTAGCTGCCACCTGTGTGCCAGTGTTTACTGAGTAGAAGCAAAAACCAAATAAGCAAGTGTTTTACTCAGCGCAAGCAAGGCCACCACAGGAGAGCTTCGATTTAAAGTGCTTGTTTTATTTTTAGCAAGTGTCTTCTCTTTTCCTTCTCCATGGTGACAAAAGCTCCCTAAATCTTGGCTTCTTTGTTCAATGACAATGATGGCAAACTTTGGAGACAAAATCAGTAGGGTTTAAATCTTCGCTTTTGCTACTCACCTCAGACCCTGCCCAGGCAGGGACCTTTACTTTACCTCTGGAAATCAGGTAGAGAAAACAACATCTGCCTCAAAGACTACTGAGAGGGTTAACTGAAGGAAGACCAAAAGGGCTAGCTATGACTATGTGGATCTTATTAATGTGGCTATTTTTATTCCCAACTTGATCTCTATTTTCCTTTCTTCTTAGTAATGACAGAATTTGGTGTGGAGGAGAGCAGGTCATGGTCTCCCTTGTCAGCATCAAATAGGAAGCCTGTCAGATTAGTCTCTTTGGAATCTATTCCACATCAATTGGATGGGCCAGGCAGGAAGGTATGGAGCCCAGCTGTTTGTGGCTTATATGCATGGCACCTGTCATATACCCCGCTGAAGCAACCTTGGTGGGTTGGGAGAGGTCTAGTGAGATCAGATGTGGCCCAGGAGCAAGATTGGCAGAGTGTAAAGGGACAGAGCCTGAGAGATGAAGCATTTTAGAAACATCAGTGTTAACCACCGGAGGGTAAGAAGGCAGAGGGAAACACAGTATCACTGTGGTGTTTAAGGAAGAGAGATAAAAGGCAGCTTTCAGATCAACTAATCTCAATAACTGAAACACGCTCTAAGCATAAGGATCTGCTCAGCCCATTTTCTCACTACTGTAGAGTGGGCAGGCCCAGAGTGCCAGAATGGGATTAGGCACATAGGTTTTGTGTGTGTGTGTGTGTGTGTGTGTGTGTGTGTGTGTGTGTGTGTGTGCGTGTAAGAAAACAGAGTAGCCTCCAGCTAATGTCCCTTAACTGGGCAACACTAGGTAGCTGATCTCTCGCCAGCAGCAATGCAATTACATGTGCCCAGCCACCTCTGTTGTCCAGCTCCAGGAAGACATAGCTCATCGCTTCCCCTGAAGCCAGCCCCATCTCTGTCACTTGATGGAGAGACATCACAGGCTGACACTGACCTTGCTCCTTTCTTTCTTTCTTTTTTTGTTTTTTTTTCAAGGCAGGGTTTCTCTGTGTAGCCCTGGCTGTCCTGGAACTCACTGTGTAGACCAGGCTGGCCTCGAACTCAGAAATCCGCCTGCCTCTGCCTCCCAAGTGCTAGGATCAAAGGCGTGCGCCACCACCGCCTGGCCTTGCTCCTTTTCTTATGCAGCCTCTACTACGCCTGGTTCCTGACTCTCCCTGGAAGAAGCATGGCCCCAGCCTCACCCTTCTTCTCCATGGTACTGATCCTTCCAACGCCTCAAGCCTGTCTCCCCCCCCACCTTGGAATTTCCAATTGGTCTTCATTCAATGGAGGTTTAAGTATCTCTTTTAGGTCTACCTGATCACCCCTGTGAGCCCTGAGCGGGAAGGGGAGTACCTTGTGAAGGTGCTAAGTCCTCACAGGGACTAAGCCACAGAGCTGGACCAAGGCTTAACAGTCCTACTCCAGAGTGCCAGTAACACCCCGAGCGTCACATGGGTGTCTTACCACCAATCCATCCCATCTACTGGCCAACGGTGATGTGACCATATTCCAGTTCACAAGTGGCTTGGTAGAGGTCCAGAGGGTTAAAAACATTTGTTCAAAACCCTTCTGCGGGTATCCAGGAGCAGGCAGTAGGTTATAGAACTTCCGGGATGAGTCTGGATCAGTGTGCCTTCTCTTTCCTGACCCAGCACCAAGGGGACAGAACTGAGAAAAATCGTCTCCTGAGACAAAGCCAGGGTGTCCTCCCACCCCATGGGATGCTCCGCAGATGACTCTCAGAAACAAATGCTGCTGGCTCTGCCCTCAGATTGCGGAGCTCCTTGTCAAACATCCAGGCATGTTTTTGGCACTCTCAGAAATCAAGGCAATTTCTACACTCGACAGAGGTAGAATCTTTTAAAGCTTCAGAGGATTGGGAAAGAGGGAAAAAAAGACATTAATAGAATGACATATTTTTAGTATAACACTTCAGAGAAAACTCTGGGGAAACAAAAAATAAAATGAACGACCTAAATATGGTTCTTTTTTTCCTTTTTTTTTTTTTAATACTATGAGCTTCAAAGGAGTGGGTCTGTGTCCCAAATCTGAAACATTTGAATACAATACAAAGTCTACTAGGTGGAGCATTTACTTGAGCCTGGGAAAGCACGTGCGCGTGACCGCAGGGCTGCTTGTGAGCTGAATGATCACAGGCAAAACGCTAAACCTTCCTGCATCTCAGTATTCCAATCTGTGAAATATGAATGCTGGTATTAACTTCACCGCTCCCTTTTATATGAAATCAATTTGTATATTAAATATTTACCATATAATATCTACTATATAAAATTGAATGTATTAATGTATTTTATTATATTAAGTTGTTTAATATTGGTACTAAGTTTATACTTATACAAATAAATGAAAAGCATGACAGGTGATGGGCATGTACCAGAGGAGAATGCCTTCTTTTGAAGGCATTGCTGGAGGAACACATTATTGCTTTGATTGGAAAGTTGGACAAATGGCCCATGAAAGTATTTTCCTCTGCTAGTGATGAGTTCCTGGGGGGCAGGCTACCTTCGTCATAACAGTCGCTTATAACAAACATGGGAGGCTGAGGGTTCAAGCAGGAATTTCCTTCCTATGTTTCTGGGGTTGGAGAATCTCAGGTGAATATTCCCGTAGACTTGTTTTGGCCTGTGGAGCGTTGCCTGCTCTTGCTTTCACGTGATATCCAGGCAGGGAACCCTGGGCTTTTCTCCAACATGCAAGTTCATCTCCACTAACCCTTCTAGTTCGAAAGCCCACCTGACAACTCTGAACATCATTACATAGGTTAGAACTTCAATACGTAGGTTTCAGGGAAATTTGACAGGCCATGTGATAATATCAAGTCCACAAGAGACTGTGTCAGGGTTCCCCTTCAGAGTTGCTGGGTGTGGGCTGTCAGGGGCCTGCATCCTGTTTCTGTTTCTACTGTGTGGACAAAGCCTCCTTCTCACAGCCATGGCAGTTCCAACTATCTGATTTCACAAGGCTCCTCTGTCTAGCTTTGTTTAGGTAACCAAGGGTCATTTGTTCAGGAAAGGTGACTTTGCCCAATGGGGTGAGTCATGATTTGGTCAAGCCTGACAGGTCGGGCTCATTGCTTTTGGATGAGTTTAAGCAGTGGGCCTATGCCCTAATTCTGACATTGTGACAATGGGGAGGGTCCCAGAAGAGATGGTCCTCCCTGTGTGCTGGAATGTGAATATGTGATGTCTGGCGAAATACAGCTTTCCTGAAACCAGGAGGGAGAATACCAAGAAAGTTGAAGCTTTGAACTCAGAGCACTGAAACTGTTGGTGGGTCAGGTTCAGAGACCTGGAACTAAATGCCCTGTAATTCCAGCCATGCAACCCAGTAAACAACCTTGCCAGTGATGTTAGTCTAAGTCATCTGTTACCAGCAGCCAAAGCATCTCAAGGAATGTCACTACATATCTAGCCTATGTCCCCAGACACTCTTCCTGGTCCATAGTTTTCTTTATTGCTAAATGAAAGATTTGGACTAGGCTTCGACTGGCACATGGGTAACACATGGCCAGTTTCAGCGTAGCTATCTTCTCTGATTGTATCTCAAACAAATCAAACACATCAGGGGAACCTGACTCTAGCATTTCCAAAAGGTCTCTTAACTGCCCCCAGGAGTCTCATGTACCGTGAGAGAGCACCCAGAGCTTCTTCAAAGAGGAAGATATCTCAGATGGGGACTCTGTTGGTCTTCTGTATAAAGGCTCATGGCTAAAGGTCTAGGGCAGCGGTTCTCAGCCTTCCTAATGCTGAGACCCTGCAGTATAGTGTCTCATGCTGTGGTGATCCCCAACCATAAAATTATTTGTTATTACTTCGTAAGTGTAATTTTGCCACTGTCGTGAATTGCAATATAAATATCTGATATACAGGTAATCTCATATGCCGCCTGTGTGGGGGTCATGACCACAGGGTTGAGAACTGCAGCACTGGGGATTTGTAAAATGACTCTATT